>NC_061060.1:8655328-8955328 GCF_021917145.1 Hypomesus transpacificus
TCTCTCTCTCTCTCTCTCTCTCTCTCTCTCTCTCTCTCTCGTCTCTCTCTCTCTCTCTCTCTCTCTGTATCTCACGTAACCCTTCTCAAACTGTCTCAAACAAAATCAACTAGCAAACATTTGTGCTCTGTGAGAGGACATTGTGTCTGTGACGAGTAAAGGTAAGTTGGCTGCAACGGTCCTCATTTCACTAGCCTGCGTGTCATCAGTTCCCCACGGTAAGAGAGCCACACCCAGTGGTGGCCCCACTAGGTCCCACTAGGAGGGGCTGGAAACCCCAGATCCCGGAGGGTTCACAGCGTAAACTCCTCTAGTTGTCTTCAACCCAGATGGCAGCTGACCCACGAGACAACCTGCCTTAGAGACTAAATTAGCCACAGTAAGTACCCCCCCCCCCCCCCCACCTTCGTCTTCACTGGACCAACTGGAGCTGAAGGAAATAGATGCTTTTCTGTTGAAATATTGATGAAAGAAAGAAGCCAAAGGCAAGGCCCACAGCTGACCCGACCGACCTTTGACAGCCTGGATTCAGCCTCACTACACTGAGTTCAGCCGAGGGTGGCGTGAGCTCATGCTATTGCATGTTGTTTGCATTTTAAATGGTACGACTGTATGCAAATGGAGCTTGTGTGTATCGATTTGGTGAAGAAGAAAGGCCAGGGAAGGTCCTTGTGTTTTCTGTCGCTCTCCTTCGTTCTCTTCCACTCAGACAGGCCACCATACGACACAACATGTATTTATATTTATGAGTTTATGTTTATGTCTCAGCGGTTCCAAATGTCAACACAGAAATTGGGTTCCAACAAGGTAGTTTCAGTGAACAAAAGATCCATCCATATTGTCCAAGGCTCCTCACAGCTGCATGCAGGCCTCCCCATGCTCTCTCTCCCTCTGTGCCCTCATGCAGTCTCACCAAGCCCTGCTGCTGCCATTCTCTGGTTATCACCTGGAATAAGACCCCTAATATTGCTCCTGCTCTGAAACAGGTTATTTGAATCAGCCCTATTGATGAATGTCTGGCAGCAGAAATCTCCTCCGGTAGAGCCTGGAAGGATTTATTAGCCAATGAGACGACTCGCTCATATTTCAAAATGATGTTTACAGGACATGACATCATTCCACAGGTGGGTGTGGATCTATGTCCATCATGTCGGGTGGGCCTGACTGCATATCTTATCATGGAGATGAACCGTCATGACTCTCAGTTAATGACCTCATTTAGAAAAGATGGGAGAAAATAGACCCTGAGGCCACACTGATAACAATGCTAGCTGGAGACAGACTGCTAGCATTTAGCTCTATAAACAGTCTCTGCTAGCATCCAGCTCTATAGACTCCACTAGCATCCAGCTATATAGACTCTGCTAGCATCCAGCTATCTAGACTTTGCTAGCATCCAGCTATCCAGACTCTGCCAGCATGCTACCCTATATACAGATTGTGGTAGCTGGTTGGAAGTTTTTATCTATTCGTTTTTTTTTTCCTTGACCCGCTCTCACACATGTAAACTCTCGGCCACAACCTTGCACTCGCTCCTTTCTCCTCTGCCTTTCCTCATCGATTCCCCTCCATCAAATTACAGAGTTCTGAGAAGCCACTATTGATCTGGAAACGGTCCTCTCCCTCCAATCCCCCAGAGACCCACCTTCAGTCCCTCTGCCAAGTCCACAACTCTGGTGCTGTTATTGACTCCCTACTGGGGGCATCCAGAGAGAGACCCCCCCACTGAGACACATTGTCCCATAGCCAACAATAGACCGCTGAGTAGGGAGAATCTCACACTCTGCACCACTGTCCACTAGCATCACAGATATATGAATGGCGGCACTGTGTGCTGGCTATTATTGTAGAATATCTACGTCCATGTCGTTGTTGATGGTGGTGTCAAGGATGCATTACCGTAACAAGGAACTGGACCTTGGTCGGAGTATAGTTGATACAGCCTAATGTACAGTGTCTGTGGGTATGACACTGTGTGTAGTACTACATTCTACATGGATTCATGTGAGCAACAACCAATTATTTAGCGGGGCGTCATGTCAACATATTTGGGAAGTCGACGTGCGCAATTATGATACTATCAATGTCTCCTTTTCTTGGTCTCCCTTCACACAGATTTAATCATCTTACAGACACGGGGTGGTGTGTGTGTGTGTGTTTGTGTGTGTGTGTGTGTTTGTGTGTGTGTGTGTGACCCCGAGCTGTTGGACTTTTTTTTCTTCTTACCTGATTCCACTTTATCAATCTGCTCCTCCCCACCGCCTTCTTTCTCTGTCTCACTCTTTATCTCTCTCTACCTCTCTTTCTCTCTCTCTCCCTCTCTGGACGGTAACTGGCCCCTGCGTCCCTCCACAGTTGAGCAGATTGTGTCTGTATTCCACGCTGCTTCCAAACAAAAGGCATGGGACCATTTCTCCAAAGCTCAACGCAAGAACCTGGATGTGTGGCGCAAACAAGCCGAGGTGGGTGCTTTCTGCCTTTTTAATTTACTGTTCTTTCTCTGAAGTTCATATCCTCTTTATTTAGGGATAGTCTCAACATGATTCTGCTGTTGATGTGAACCCTCATCATCCTCTTCCACTCACTGTTTGTGAAGTTCAGTGTTGTCTTAGCGAGAACTCAATCTTCTCATTAGGGAGCATTTTGTTTTTAGAGACTGCAAACCAAAGACCATTTGCAAAACTAGTCTTAGACTGAAACAGTAAGGTACAGTAAGTGCTTGGCTAGTGAGGTCAGGCAGAGAGACAGCCTCAGTGCTATGCACAAAGCTAGGCTAGGCTACACCCAGGCTCCCCTTTTCAGTTCACCCTCGAGAGGGAGCTCCTCTCAGGCCCAGGTCCCGGCCTCTCGCCCCTCTCTCTCCTCTGGAGGCCCGCTGGGTGAGTGTTCAGTCTCATAAAGCTGCCAGGAACAGAACAGGTAACTGCAGAACCATCCTTTTAACACCTTACACAAACACACCCAACTGCACATCACTCTCAGGCTGTGTGGACTAACACATTCGCTAATGACTGATTTCAATGTTGTTTTGGCTGGTAAATTGGGATCATCCATCTCTTACTTGACTGTTCATTAATGTAAGAAACTAGCTAAATGTGTACTTGGTTTTGTTCATTATTTTTAATGTGACACAGTAATTACAGCAAACACTGTTTCTTAATGGAGGCTCATGTGTGGGCTGCAGTATTCTTTCTCCCCACAAATCGGTAAGTTGGATGTTTGAGAGATATATGATGGCTTCTGTGTGTAATTAACAAACTAAACTGTACATTTGACATGGATTATCAGGGGAGATTGGTTTTCTTACATACAGAGATGTTCATCTCAACCAAGTAGATGAGATGTGCGAGGTGTGTGTTGGTGAAGCCTGTTCAAATGGCTGCAGGCAGTGACCATGCTAATCTTTTAACGTGCAACACACACACACAAACACGCGTAACCCTGTATGTTATTGTCCCTCATTTGTCACAGTGTGGATGTAAGAATCTACACTTTTTCTTATCTGTTGTGTGTGTGTGCACTCATGTCCCCCCATACTGCACAACCCCCTCTAGAACTATCAAACATGATAATGACACCAGGAATAGAGCTCTGGCATTCTAAGCCACTCTGGGAGGAGCACTGAACGGTCTAGTGTGCTGGTGTATATGAGCAGGCTCTTTTGATCAGTTATATGTTCCTCTGGTCTCCTAACATGGCCCTTGTCTGTGACGTGACTGTGTCCAATCATGTGACCAATCATGTGACCAATCATGTGACCAATCATGTGACCAATCTGTCCTCCTGCTTGAGTCTGTAGAAACGGTGACGAGAGCAAAGTAGATTTCTTTCCTCTCTCTGTCCGTCTTTCATTCCTCCTCATTCTCTCTTTAGGGAGGTGTTAATGAGGACCCTCAAGGACATGCAGGGTTTTATTCTGCTTTTTTCCCCTACTCTACTGTCGTGTGTGTCTGTCTGTGTTCCTGTCTGTGTGTGTGTTAGTCTCTGCATCTGTGTTACTGTCTGTCTGTGTGTGTGTGTGTGTGTATCTGTTTGTCTGTGTCTGCCTGTATGTTTGTCTCTGTGTCCTCATGTTTACAGCAGCCATGTAACTCTGCCAGAGTTTCACAGGAACATTCTGTATCTCACCACTCACATCTGTTATCCATCCATTCATTTATTCATCCATCACTCCTTCCATCCATTCATCTGTCTGCTCACTTATCTAGTCATGTTATCCATCCTTCTAAATCTACATTATGTACTCGTCCACCCACCCCTTCATCCACCCGTCCATCCATCCATCCACCTCCCCGCCTCCCAGGGAGTCTGGCTCCAGTCCACTGTGACTCAGCAGGGAAGAAAACAGGCCTCCTGGCAGACGCTAGAAGCACACATGCTGGTGGGGGAAATAGATTGAAAAGAGTTCAAGAATATGACCGTCTAACACCCAGAGGGATTAGGCAGTGATGTGATTGTTTTCTGGGTGTCTGTATGTGCATATGTGTGTATGTGAGTGGCTACAGAGCCTGGTTTCGGAGTCAGGGTGCTGGCAGACAGCAGGGTGACAGCAGGGCAGACAGGTCGGAGTCAGAGTGAACCAGAGCTGCTGATCCAGAGTCTTTATTTCAGCTCTCTCAGACTCCTGCAGCCTGCTGGACTCTGATAGGCTGGGGAGTACCACACAGCTGAAGGGAAAAGTCTCCACACACACACCTCCAGCTTACATTTACATTAGACATTTAGTCATTTAGCAGACCCTCTTATCCAGAACGACTTACAGTAAGTACAGGGACATTCCCCAGAGGCAAGTGAAGTGAAGTGCCTTGCACAAGGACATTCGGTCCGAACGTCCCTCGAACTCGCAACCTTCGGATCAGAAATCAGAATCAGAATCAGAAAGGGATTTATTCGCCATGAAAGTTTGCACAGACAATTTACAGTATAAAATACAATATAAAATACAAATATTACACAAATTGTGAGGTAGTGCAAATGCAAATGTTTTAAGACATGAAGTCATTAAAGTCAGTGTGAACTCTTGGCCTTGTTGAGGAGGCCAACAGCGGAAGGGAAGTAACTGTTTGTGTGGTGTGAGGTTTTGGTCCTGATGGACCGCAGTCTTCTGCCGGAGGGGAGTGACTGAAACAGGGAGTTTCCAGGGTGGGAGGATTCGGCCACAATCTTCTTCGCTCGCCTCAGGGTCCTCGAGGTGTGCAGGTCCTCGAGGGAAGGCAGATTGCAGCCAATCACTTTCTCTGCAGAGCGGATGATACGCTGCAGCCTGCTCTTGTCCTTGGCAGTGGCAGCAGCGTACCAGATGGTGATGGAGGTGGAGAGGATGGACTCATTGATGGCTGTGTAGATTACTAGCCTGATTCCCTAACCGCTCAGCCACCTGACTCCTCAACAAGCTTAGTTGAGTTGTTGACTTGTAGCCCATGACTGTAGCCTGGTCGCCATGGCACTGGCAGGCTAGCAGCTACAGCCTGTAGAGAGGAAGTCAGCTGACAGGAAGACGTCAGTTGTTTCTGTCAAAACATGAAGTCTGGTTTCAGAGCAGCGTGTGATTTTGGGGCTGGAGATGAGAGTGATTTACTTGAGACAGGATCCAATAACAGCTGTTTTTCTCCCTCCTGCATCGTCCACTGGATATTTACATTGTCACAATAAGCAGTGTGTGAGTTTGTGTGTGTGTGAAAGACCCAGAGAAAGAGAGAGAGGCCAGATGGATATGTTTGTGTTCAGACTACCTGTTTGACCTCTGGTTGGCCAGCAGCATCTGGTGATGAAGACACCAGGCAGATGGGGATGTTTACTCCAACACTGGTGTTTGCTGCTGGGGACACTTTTTCTCCCCTGGCATTCTGAGTGTGTGTTCATACTAGAGAAAAGCATATTAATCATCACTCTCTGCAAACCTATAGTATTTTGTCAGTGTGTGTGTGTGTGGTAGAGAGAGAGAGAGAGAGAGAGAGAGAGAGAGAGAGAGAGAGAGAGAGAGAGAGAGAGAGAGAGAGAGAGAGAGAGAGAGAGAGAGAGAGAGAGGAGAGAGAGAGAGAGAGAGAGAGAGAGAGAGAGAGAGAGAGAGAGAGAGAGAGAGAGAGAGAGAGAGAGAGAGAGAGAGAGAGAGAGAGAGAGAGAGAGAGAGAGAGAGAGAGAGTAGGTAGAGCGTGACTGGTTGTCCTTGGCACCCTCTGCCAATTAGCCATTGAGCAGCCCTGGCAAAATAACACACACACATCCCTCCTGACCAGCTGTCTGCCCACCGCTGCCCCCCATGCGTCTACAGCAGGAGCTGCCCCCTGCTGGCTGGCTGGGTGTTCTTCACTCAGTCACTGATCAGCCAAGGCGCTCGGAGGAGTAACACTGCTGAGCAAACCAACTGTGCACTCAAACCACAGAGGAAGATGTGGACAGGCATCAGCACAGTGGGCACGCACACACACACAACGGACATATGCCAGTTGAAACTTAAATGAGAAACACCGATCTGTGTCTGTCACACTGTTCCATGGGACATTCTCACGACACGCACCACTGTCCACATGGCCATTACCGGGGCGGGGGGGGGGGGGGGAGTCCAAGATTGCTCTGTGTGGAGCTCCCTACAGCTCCACCAACAGCCGCCTGAAACCCTTCCCTAAAACGTTGAGCGGACCAGTGGCCTGTCTTCTGAGGGAATCTCCCAGAGGCCTACATTACCCAGGGTTCCTAGGGCGATGTTGAGCCGTCTGTGCTGTGTGTTCCAGGAGGTCAGAAACATGCACAACGAGGAGCTGATGGGGATCAGACGAGAGGAGGAGATGGAGATGTCTGACGATGACATGGAGGACACACACGCCCCCGACAGCAAGGACTCAGACCACTCAGGTACACACACACACACACACACAGCCAACCAGAACATGCACAACCCATACACTCTATACAATCCCCCAGCTGCAGACGAGATGTAGTCCAAACATTACAGAAACACACCATACACAGTATGGTACACATTAGTGCCACTAAGGGTCATAATTCATCATTGAAAAGAAACATAATGTTTCTGAAATGACAGAGGGGAGACATCTGTCCTCTTCCTGAAACTCCAGTTATGCCCCCTGGAGCAAGAGACTAAGAGCCACGCCCAGCTATCTAAAAGCATGCAGCTGACACCATGAATGAACTGCTGTGTTTACGTTGGGCATTGCTCCCCTCTGGCCTGCCCCTCTAAATACTGACACTCACAGCTGTGTGTGTGTGGTGTGGGTTTGAGTGTGTGTGTGGGTGAGTGTGAGCCAGCTGCTCCTCCAGCTTCCTCAGGGCTGTTCTAGGGACCACTGAAGGGCCATTAGGGCCTTGCTTGCTCAGAGGTGCCTGTTCAGGTCTGCTGAACCAACAGAAATACTGATGCTAAACACCTTCAAACAGCCCATAATATTCACCTGTCTATTCAGGGGTCTTACTGCTTCTCTCTACCGCAGAGAGCCAGGGTAGAGATGCTGCTGCCAACATCACCTCTCCTCCATCTAATCAGTTAGTTTTTTGATCTAACATTTGTAGCGTTTTTTTAATCGTTAAGATAACATTTTGCAGACAGCCTCCCTAATTAGTGTGTAGATATATGCAAATAGAATTCTATTCCTGCCAGGTTTGTGGTTCCTCCCTCCTCTCATGTGTGACCTTGGTTATTAGAAAACAATGCTAAGCATCACTGTCAAGGGCCTGTCATAATATTTGATGTCAACCTGAAAAAGAATGGTAGAGCAGAAGGGTAGGCCATGTGCGTCTGTGATTCCACTCAGAATGACTGACATTCTGAGAATGACTATTGAACCAATTGGCAGGCTTGAAGAGGAACACCTGTACTGCCACTGCAGTCTTTAACTACTCTGTTTCTGTCTTTAAAAGCGAATCAATGCTAACGGCTAAATGTCAACCTCTCAGGGAAACGGTCCAGTCTGCGCTCTGTGTGTGTGTGCGTGGTATGTCTAAACAGACACCCACCCAGACGCTCAGGCCTTATCTCCCCAGCTCGGTCACTCAAACACACTTTCATCAGAATCACACACACACACGTTTCCTCAGACGGCTTTGAAGAACAAAGATTGTTCCAGAGGAGATGTGCTGAGCAGGTCTCCTATCACACACTCACACTCTCCTCTGTGTTCAAGAGGACAGGTCCGGGTCCAAAAACCTCTCAGTAAGATATGGTACATCCTCTGATCATTTGCACACTTTTTGTCTGGCTGTCTTTACTCTATTGACACCATGGTTGGGATCAATTTTATATTTTCTCTCTCGTTGTCTCTCTGTCTTTCTATCTCTCTCTTCTACCACTTCTTTCTCTCCCTCGTCCCTCTTCTCCTCCTCTAATGTCCTTCTCCTCCCTCCTCCACCTCTTTTTCCCTGCCTCTCTCTCTCCCTCCCTGTCTTCCTCTCTTTCCTCATTCCTCTTCCCTCCCTCCCTCTTCTTTCTCCTCTCTCCTCTCCCTCCCTCCCTCCCCCTTCTCTCCGGAGCAGTGTCCCAGGTGGAGGCTCTGAAGGAGGAGAACGACTCTCTGCGCTGCCAGCTGGACGCCTACAGGAACGAGGTGGAGCTGCTGAAACAGGAACAGGGCAAGAACCAGCCAATCAGGAGCGAAGAGGACAGCACACACTCCCAACAGCTCAGCTTCCTACAGCAGGCTCTGCAGGGCATGCAGAAGGTAGCACAGACGCCCTCTCACGTATGGATCACAACAAAACTGTCACAGAGAAAAGTATTCTATGAATTCTGTGTGTGTACAAGGCTTTCCCTACTTGGTGTCTGTAGCAAAGACATAGCTGAGATGATGTTAGCACATGAGGCTAGTGGTCCTCTATGGCAGCAGCATCAGGGTTAGCATCAGAAGCTGCCGTTCCTGGCTGACCTGCTTGCCTGGCGTCTGTCTGCAGCAACTGTTGAACATGAGGGAGGAGCTGAAGCAGAGGGAGGCGGAGCTGGAGAAGAGCCTGGAGGACAAACAGCTGCTGGACACTCAGGTCCAGAGTCTGAAGGAAGCAGTGCAGAACCTGCAGACGACACACCCTCTGCAGGTCAGTAGCACACACACTCACTCACATACACACATTCTTACACAGCCATACACACACTAACACCGTCTATTTGGGACTGAGGAAGAGGAAGATGAGGATGAAGGCTCTCAGTCTAGAGAGAACTCTGTGTGTGTCCTGGAAATCACTGGCGAGACTCTCCGGGTTTGAATTGGAATCACCCTATCTGATTTGTGCTGTAATTAGAATGAAATTAGTTTAAAATGAGTTTCAAGAACATTGTGGACATAATTCATCAGATACTGCAGCCCAGACTGGGGCAGACTTTTATTATACTATCAAGTTTCTTTGGAAAATCATTTAAAAATAATTTGTTCCTGATTCCACTCACACTCCCACATTCTGTGGTAGAGATAACAGGTCAATAAAAATGTCACAGAAAGAAAAAGGTGAGTTAAGATACAATATTAGAGCGGGTCATGCTCATCATGCTGTACCAGTCTTTACCAGTCAGAATGTATCCCTACCCTGCCACTATACTACCCCCCTTCCTCTCCCATCTCCCTCTCTCTCCATCTCTCCCTCTCTCTCACCCTCCCTTTTCTGCCTATCCCTCTGTCTCAACCTCCCTCTCTCACCCTCCCTCTCTCTGCCTACCCCTCTCTCACCCTCCCTCTCTCACCTTCCTTCTCTCTGCCTATCCCTCTCTCACCCTCCCTCTCTCACCCTCCCTCTCTCTGCCTATCCCTCTCTCACCCTCCCTCTCTCACCCTCCCTCTCTCTGCCTATCCCTCTCTCACCCTCCCTCTCCCCTTCCCTCCCTCTTCTCCTCAGCTGGTACTGAGATCTAGAGGTCCATTCTCCCTGTGAGCCATGCCCCCTGCTGCTGGTCTGGACTCTAATGAAGACTAGTGGAGCTGCTGAGAGGCTAGCTAGGATGCTACACCCCAGGCTACATCCATGCAGTTAGCCTCACACTCTCTACACCAGCCTTGAGCGCTGCTTTACCCGCTGGCTATAGAAGGCAGCACTACCAGGACTCACTCAAGCAGGTTCACTGTAAACACACATTTTAGACCAGCATGTTGACTCTCACAGGCAGTAGGCGAGATATAAGGATCATTTAATGAGCCTTACACAGCCCAGGAATAATATTTTATTTTACCATCAAGTTGCAGAGGAGTTTGGTGTTACTTGTGGTTACTTGGGCTCGGTCTGATAATGATTAAAGAAAGGGTTAACAGGAACAGCAGCTTCTGGTTCAGTCAACGAATTCATTGGATCAAGATAATACTAACATGAAGCAGTCAAATGAAGCATGCTCCACGTTTGCTAGTTTTCCGGTCTGTGCAGCGATACACCTGCTTGGCTGGTCGTGGGCGGGGAGCGGCGTTGATAGAGTTTGTGAAGGTGCATCCAGACCTGCTGACTGGATTATTAATTCACCTCAGAGAGAGTGACAGAGTTGTCAATATCAGGTTTAATGGTGATGCTGTTGATTAGAATGTCCCTTGGCTGTGAAATGTGTCGCCTCAGCAGTGATTCATGGGAAATATGGTAATTAAAGCCATCCATAGGCTCATAAATGAATCACTCTAGACAGTCTTATTAATACAAGAAAGCAAAATCAAATTGGAAGAGATGTTTCTCTGTAAATTTGTGGCCATTGTAGAGTGATGGTGTGCGTGTGTGTGCGTGTGTGTGTGTGTGTGGCCATGTTGTCCATAACCCCCCCCCTCCATTGTCCTGGATGTCACCAGACCGTTACCCCAACATCACGAGGCATTATCTCAGCTCAGCTCATTAATGCAGAATCTCATCACTACAGCACTCCATTCTCCTCTTACACCTCTGCCTCTACAACCACTCTAGCAGCCTGTCTTAACCACGGTAATGAACTGTCTACAAACAGCCATTCCTTCATGAATCTTTCATGCTGGCTGTGCGTGGGAGTCGTGTAATAAAGATGAGCCTTCTTTTTGTTTGTTTTTCGGAGCGAGGGCTTTAATGATAAGATTGTCCTACGGAGACAGTTCGGACAGTCGATTATTTCGACTTCCTCTCGGTAGAGACACGAGATACGTGCTCTCAGATGCTAGCTGGGCATTCAGGAAATGGTTTTCAAAAGTCCAACATTGCACATCATGCCGGATGTTTAATCTTTGGTGACTTCTTGAACTCGTTTTCTAAGCGGCTCCACAGCCCGCAGGAAAGTGGTGTGTGTATGTTTGTGTGCGTGGGTCTGGATGCATTAGGGTGTGACATGTTTCTTATTGACGGCTCCTCTCATGTTTCTAATTGACTGTAGCTGGAGACGTCAGAGAGAGACGACAGAGGGAGCGAGGAGAGTGCTAATCAAACCAGTGTAAGTGGAAATGGTCTGTGGCCTCCCCATCCTTCTGCTCTCTGGCTCTCTCTTGCTCCAGCTCTTCCTCACTCACTTTCTCGCCCTCTCACTGCTCCATTTCTCCACTTCTGTCACCTATTCTCTAACTTCATCCTGGAACATGACTTGGTCCAATTTAAATCACTGGTTAGGAAAGATCTATCACCCTCTTTATGTTTTGTTAGAACTATCTATGCCTGTCTGATTTGGCAATATGTTTCCTATGAACAAACAGTTTAACAGGTATCAGAGGTTGTACAGAAAATATTTTGTTTGATTTTGCCGTCAGCTGTGTGTTTATGCGTGTGTGTGTGTGTGTGTGTGTGTGTGTGTGTGTGTGCATGTGTGCAGGATTCCCCAGTGCCGTCGGTGGTGTCCTGCAGTCAGGAGAAGGAGGGTGCACCAGAGAGGAGCCTGTCCAGTCCTGTCCAGTCTGAGAGAGAGGCCCTGCTAGTTGGTACGTCCACACCTCTCCACTCACACATCTGTAAGCTGCACGAGCCCCTCTGTGTCATGAAATGTGAACGTTTGGAAACGGCCGGACACAAAGGCCGGTTTGTCAGGTACACTTTGCAGGTGATGTGATATGACTGGACACATTCTACGCAGATCTTAAAGCACTCAGACGCATCAAAGGCTCAAGAGTTCTTCTTCTGAAATCTCACCTGGCATATTTCACCTCTCTAAGGTCTCATTTAGTAGTGTGTGTACGTGTGTCTGTGTGTGTGTTCTGGGCACCTCCTGAGGCTCAGAGAGCGGTTGTTGTCCAGAGGTGGAGGATTATAAAGGCTGGGCCATCATATCAGAGAGTTGCTAGCAGATGGGGTTGTTGGGTTGGATGAAAGCCCATGGTACTCTAAAGGGAGAGCTGGAATGTAGAGAACAGCATCAAAGCAGTCATTAAACACTCCTCTTCATCTGGAGCCTTCAAACACAAGAGTCATCCACACAACGGTGATTGCTTTTGGGACGACGACACTCGAAGCGTTCAGACACGTTTCCATATCAGTCTGAGGAGTTCTCCAGAGCGGTGGTCTCCTGGATCTCTTGTTGGGGTTTGTCTTTCACGGTGGAGATGGGGGACTGACAGTCAGAGTGAGACCAGTTTTCAAGAGCTGCACGACACTCTTATAGACCGTTTAGGGTTATAACTCTCTGTCTCTCTATCTGTCTTTCTCCATCTCCCTCCATCTCTCGCTCACCCATTGTTCTCACTCTGTCTCTCTCTCTCTCTCTCTTTTTCTCTCCAGGGATTATCTCGACGTTCCTCCATGTCCACCCGTTTGGAGCCAGCATCGAGTACATCTGCTCCTACTTACAGCGTCTGGACACCAAGGTAGACCTGGCACACACATGCAGCCACGCACACACACATGAATAAATACACGCACGCACACTGATACTCACACTCGTACACAAATACACACAGACACTCATAGACATTCACCCAGTGAACGGAGCTGTAGGAACAGCCTACTGTTCTCACACACAGTGACACAACCTCCCTGTCAGGCCAGACACAGAGCCAGGGAGAAGCCCCCCCCCCCACAGGGCTGGCATATGGGTCTGATGTTTGCCAGAGTCCCACTGTGGCGAAACATCCTCCCTGCTGAGGCAGAAACACCCCGATGATGGAGCCAGTGTCTCCTCCCTGCAGCCAGCACTCCCCGATCCTGAGTCCCCCGAGTCATCTACACAACTTAAACCCTGACCGCAAAAGAAAGTTTCCTGTTATCTGGTCCACTTTTGTTTCCCTTCCCTTCTTTCGCCACACTTCGTCATTTGGGAAGCATTCAAGGCGTGTAAAAGCTAAAGGCGTCTCTTTCCGTCCCTCTCGACTCCTGTGTCACCAGCCCCAGAGGCGCTGCTTGTCTGGCCTCATCTTCCAAGTTCCGCCGCTGGAAAGCCGATGAGGCTAATTTCCCCCGACACCGAGAAATGTTAGAGCGGGATCCTTCATCTCTCTCTGTCTCTTTCCCCGTATGATGTGTCCTGACGTCTCTCTAAAGTGCCCATCGCAGCGTGTCAGCGTCCTCAGTGGCCCCTGCTCATCACCTGTCTGTCTGCCTGCCTGTCTGTCTGTCAGAGGGAGAGAGGGCCTCCCCCTCCTCTCGTTCACCTCCACGAGGAGGCCCATAGACCTGGTGTCACCTCCACCACCAGGCCCTTGAATGAATGACCACTTACAACCTTCACAACGTGGCCCGCAGACCTGGTGTCACCTCTGCCACCAGGCCCTCTTAATGTATGACCACTTTCAGCCTCCATAGCCTTCACGAGGAGGCCCTTCGGTGTCCTCACCGCCTCCTTCACTTAGACTAACATATGACTAACCGCATCGCCACCTCCACAAGGAGGCCCTCAAACACCCCTCTCTCAGCCACCTCCTTCGGAAAGATCCCCACAGATATGACCACCCAATTTCTGCTGCAAGGTCATTAAAACCTCTTTGTGCTCATCAACACTCTGACTCATTCTCACATGCACACACATACAGAACAACCCACAGATGAAGAATAGGAGGGTATTTTCTGTCGTTTCGGGCCTGTCTTCTGTTCCCGTAGGATCTGTTTTTTCCCACGCAGCGTCTCTACTCGCCAGACAACAAGATAGCAGGCTTTGTTACAACAAAACCACACACATTCTCACAGGAAAACACTGGCCATGAACAACTCTCATTTACATCTGCAATACATCTCTGCACTTAATGCAAGGTGTTATTCTAACCCAACAATATATGTCAAAAACCCCTCAAAACATGTTGGTTTTTGCTCATGAATGTGTTTTTGGAAGTGTATAATCAGCATTGTGTGTCTGTTGTTGTTGTTGCTGTGTGTTGCAGATCCACCCTCCAGAGGTGGAGGCTCTGCTGTCTCGGCTGCCCTGCACCTTCAGACAGGAGCTGACGGGGGTGGGGGCCAGCCTGGAGAAACGCTGGAGCTTCTGTGGCTTCCAGGGCATCAAGAGCACATAGAGCTGCTGGGGACGTCTCAGGAACACGGAGGACGGAGCAGACCCTGAGAGGACGGGGGCGCGGCGGGAGACGCTGTTGAACTGCAGGAAGGGCGATACGCGTGGGGTCATGGGGACAGGGCGAGGACAGGGCTACGAGGCCAGGGACATTCCATTGACTCTGTTGGTGACAGAGAAGAAGACACTTCCCCAAGGGGGAGGAGACATCCAGCTACTGAAGTGCTGCTCTGAGCCTGACTCTGTACCACCCTCCGGGGGCGTCCCTAATGAGCATCAATCACAACAGAGACACATGATTGGCTGTTTGTTTCTCCACACACAGGAAATTACTTTCTCATAGCCTTTGGCCACTTTTTCTGTCAGTCATCTTGGACTATTACAGGGAGCTTATCAGGGTCAACTGAACACTTTAAGACACCCTTTGAGTCTTTTTCACTATTTTTTTTTTCCTCCCTTTTTTTGTTTGTAAACGTCTATAAATAAAATTGATATATTTCTCCATTTTCTGTAAAGGCTGTGAAAAAATTTTTCCATAGAGTAATTTGTTTTAATACTCTTTAAATGCTTGGATGATATTTTTTAAATAAAAAAAAGACAAATCATTGTTAAGAAGAGAGTGTTTTTGATTCTGGATGGTGTGGCTCCTGGAGGAACCTGCTTTGTATGGATGGAAGATGGAGTATTTTTCATGTGTGTGTGAGGAAACTGCTAATAAAGTCAAGTGTGGCCCTGGCTGTATAAAGAGGCTTTGGCCTGCCAACCCTGATCTAGCCTGTGAGGCACATACCCACATACACATACATACATACATTGCCACAGTCAAGGACTTGCACACATACCTCTATTCTTATCCTGTGTCCATCTGTGCCAGAGGGCCACCTTTTCTGATGTTGCTGTTGTTCCCCTCAGCTCACCCCAAGGCTGGTTATGAAACATTACCTAAGGCCATTCCTGACCCTTAAAAGCCCATTATCCCTGTCTCTGTGGCTGGGCACAGGCAGAGCAAGCACAACATCATCCCACTTTGAGAGAAACATGCTTCTGGGATTATATTAACGAAGGAATATCGTGACTAAGAGAGATGTGAGATCCGCAGAGGGGATTGTGTGTGCGTATGTGTGTCTCAAGCTTTGGGCTGTTTCATAACACTCAGATTGAGGCCTCACCCCTCTCCTGGTTGAAAGCTGCACGGCAGGATCCAGGCAGCCTCTCCAAACCCTCGTCAAGTGTTTCTTTATATGCACCTCTGTGGAGCGCTTCATCTGCTGTTTATTCCCCAGTAGTTTAGGGAACAAAATGTTTATTGTGCATGATTTACTCCCATCATCTTCCTCTGTCTCTAAAGGCTGTACACATGAAACATTATGGTCCACACACTTGTCAGAGCACCAGGCTTCCTTCCTGAATTAATATATAATAAATCAGGAATGAGTGCGTTTTCCCTCTAAGACCTACGAATGTGAGCTTGTCTTGACGTACATTATTCAGACGGAAGTGGTCCGATGGGGTGAAGACGAGTGGATTGAGACAGAGATGTACTCTTGTGTAATATGAATTTCCAACCCACTGCCCATGTACCATATAGGTTATGGTCATGCAGGTGAACTGTCAGTGCTGTATATGCATGCTTATCCTAGCAGAGAGTAGGTAGAACATCATGATTGAATCCTTGGCCGTCTCTTTCTTCAAAGGAAAGCAAGGATATCCTGTACATTCTGGACAGGAGAGCCAAGGCTGGTTGTTGTGCTTTATGCATATAAATGTGTTTTGGGGTTGGTTCTCCTCTGATTTTGCAACAACATCAAATAATTAAACTAGAGACGCCAAATACGTTTAATAATTTTCTTCTGGTTGATTAATGATCTAGCTTCATCACTCTTCCCTGCTGTCACATCCGTGTGTGACTGCACTGGTGGTTTCTTCCATGCTAGAAGCTGCACTCCCAAGATGCACTCTTGACAGAGAGAGAAGCAGTGCACCCCTTTTCTGGCTTCTCAAAGACTCCTACATCTTACACCAGTTTGACAAATGTCAGCTCAGCTGGGTGAATATCGTTGCTGTCTATGTCAACAAGCTCCATTCGGCTTTTCTTATCAAATGTTGCCATGCTCTCTGTCAGGAATCTCCCTGTAGATTCAAACCACCTCAGAGGTGAACAGACAGGAGGCATTCATTATTCAACTTTCTTTTGCCTGAGTTTTGTATGTGAAATTCGGAGCATCAAGCTACAAGGTAAACATAGACTAATTCAATCTAACCACAGTCCCTGGTGGTTACATATTCCATTCTCCGTTCCACATGGTCTTCTCATCCTTGAACTAGAAAGTACTAGAGACTCTACCACAGATATTTTTGTATATCTGTTTTCTATCGTTTTTAATATTGAAAAGCATAAGCAAACAATAAAGACAATGTTGGTTGCCATTTTTCAATGGAGCACATTGATCAGGGGCCTGCTGCAGACCAATAATGTAACTATTATTTCCAAACATCTGTGTCTGTGGCTCGCTGATCTGGAGAACCAGGTAGGGCCTGCTGCATGAAGTTGCAGGACCCCAAAGACGTGCAGTGCTGTGTCATGTTGTTTGAATGAGCTGTTTCGCAAAAAAGAAATAGGCCAATAAATATGTAAACGCATCCAAGGCTCTCATGGCAACAATGTCTGCAAAATACAGCAAGTACTTGGGTCCTAAGCAATACACCCAGCCGACTCCAGGAAATTGTACTCTGATTCCAGATGGATTCTAGCTACTGCCATTTATGGATGTGATTCACTAAGCCAGTAAAAGCAAATGAAAAACAACTATATGGTTTCCTGTAGAATTGGAAGGTTTTTGAAGGCCTTCCTGTGTCTCTGTGAGGGTGTATGTTTTGTGTTTAAAGAGCAAATGCAAGGTCAATGTCTTTACACTGTGAAGGGCACCATGGCGTGCTATGAGTTCCTCTAAGTTTATCGTCAGTTGAAAATCCCATTCTAACATTCCTAACACGTTTTATAAAAGGAAGTAATCAGATTTGAGTAGCTAACGAGGTTCTTTGGGGTGATATCAGGATGCTTGAGATCATTCTAATTACTTTACCTCTTATTGCAATCCCTGAAGTCATCGAAATATGGTTAATTATGAGTAAGTTTCCCTTGAGTAAGCAGGTGAGAAGATGCTGATTGGTGTGTGTGTGTGTATGTGTGTGTGTGTGTGCATGAGAGAGAGAGAGAGATCATTTAATAGAGTAAGAGAAAGAGAGTGGGGGGATAGAAGAACTGCATTTGTAAGTAACTGTAACAAATGTAGCAACCTGTCATAAAAAGAGTGGAACACCATTCTCTCTGAAGGAGGCAAAGTATATCTCCCATTGATTAAGAAGACTGCTCGAAAAGGGAAGGAAGTCCACCGGCAAACGTCAAACGTCATAAAAATCACTGCTTTAGAAATGAATTGATCTGTGATGTGACTCAAGGCAACGAGTCCACAGACAGCACTTTAGTCTGCAGGCACTTCAAAAGGCATCTTGGAACAAAAGATTATTCAATACAGGGCCTGAAGCTTTTTATTGAGAATTTAGTGCATTGTAGCATCTTGTAATTGGGATCAATCATGTTATCTGTGTCCCATTTCATGACAACATGGAGTCTGGTCTGCTTCTAAGGTGTGTTTCATTCAAAATGCCAACCCAATAGTGCTGGTGCCAGGGAGATGGCATGAAGCCTAACTCCTTCTAATGAGTGAAGTCTGCCCAATATGCCTTTACAAATTGTGTGACCTTTTCTTGGATGAGAGAACAGATATTTTACACAAGCTGCAATTATGTGCACTGTAGAAATTTGTATTTTTTTTTAAATAAAAGTGCCATCTACCTGCACTCAGCTATTTGTCATTTACTTTTATTTTTTACTGCCAAACTGCCCATTTTGTTTGTTTCTGAGTTTTCTCAGACTAGTTTCCAACATTTTCTAACTCAAAATGTTGTAGCTTGACATACTAAATATAGGCTTTTGTCAGACAGATTTACATAGAAATATCAGATGGCGATCACTCATACAACTACTATCAGGTGCTAGTTGGATATATGGAGCACACTGTGTATGTGTTCTTCATATTAACTTTCTGGTTCAGAGAGCTGTTTCCCTTGCAGAACCTAGTCAGTGTCACACTCATGAAACCTGCATGAAATGAAGCTTGTCTGTGAGGTTTTGATCCCGGGGTGTTGAGCTTGATTGAGATCCCCTGGATGTACTTGGACAGAATTTAGACTTGAGAGAAGAGGTCTAACTGAATGCATGACTGAGCCCTTATTAGGCTTGATTTCAGGTCTGGATGTAAGTCCCTACTCTGTCTCAAAGATTGATCCGGGGATTCTCAAGTGTAGAGTAAAAGTCCCAATAGGAACCCCATTGGATTGAAAATCACTGAGCTGTAACACATTAATTCCTTGTCATTCATGTCATGGAAGTCCAATTATGATCGTTTCACATATTTGAGTCTTTAACTTCACTGGAAAACGGTGTCTGATCTTGATCTACAGATTGTGTGGCAAGTTGTTGTTGTTGAAAGTTCTGTATTTCGGTCTCCTAACTTTTTAAGTATTTATGTTCTTACTATAAGTTGATAATCAGCTTACAGTTATTGATCGGGAGTCAGTTACATGGTGAAGGACAGCCCTATTCATCTGTTTTAAATTGCCTCTCTGGCTTGCTTAGCCTGTCATGCAAGGAAAGGAAAGAAGAGGATTAGTCTGCTCCCTCTCCAGAGACATCCACTGTAGAGAGAGCTTTCCATTTACTCTAACCCAAAATTGCTGTTAAGCTGTCGAACTGTAACTCTTACAGGCAGCACCTACTGTATCACTCCCATTCATTATGGATACAGTCCTGAAGAGCTATCAGGGTTGTAATAAGCTCAGCCTAATGTAAACCCGCCTCTGAAGTACTTTTTAGAGAGAACTGTTCCTTTTAAATGTCTGTACTTCACCCACTGTTCTGCCACATAAAGCCTGTCCCTCTCAATTTGTATTCTCAGTGGAAAAATGTAGAGTGTGCGTGACTAAACTTATGGTCCAAACTCGGCCATCGGTTGCCACAGATCATAAATCGTCTGGGAAATTGATAGGGAACACTGGATTCAGTTCATTGATCTCCTGCATTCAGCGAATTTCCCAGCTCAGTAAAGTGAGACAAGTCCAATGACTTTCTCTGGCAGCTTATGTATTGCTTTCCGCAGGCTGTCAGTGGAGGCAGAGAAGGCACTTGAGATGGCATCACTGTATTAAGAGGATGGTTCTACCCTGAATACAGATAAAGTAGAAACAGGACAGACTATCTTTGTGATGAACTAGTGAAGAACTGGGGGATTATAAAAAATAAATACAAAAACAAACATGACTTGTTTCTCTACTTTTTGATGCCACTGACAGTGGTTCCATTCAATCACCTGGTGTGATTAGACTAGTGAAAGGTATATATAGCCCAACCTTTTCTTTCTCTAATTTAATGGCATTCAATCTGGGGACATGAGCCTTGGATGATATATTGTCAGTATGCAGGTGTGCTGACGGTGCTTCTCTTGCACAGGGAGAGAAACCTGAGCTCTGGAAGAAACCTGACCAGAAAACCTGCTCACATGATGCAGATGGACCAATGATAGATCAGCAACAGACTCCCAAATTGAGGTAACAATAATTCTTAGATTGAGGTTTGGTGGATGAAAATAATGCAAATCTATTAGTTTGATCAAGTATGATGATAAAGTAGGACAACATTTCGAACAAGTTAATCACAATGTTATGTAAGACTCCAGTACAGTACCTCAGTAAAGTAAAAGCATCTGAACAGAAAGACAACCATGAGTGCAATGGAGCTTTCAATGTTCGAGTGAATCATGTGCATGGATCGTTGGTGTCAAAGGCTGAGCACCACTTACACTGACGAGAGTTAGGTAAAACCAAGAGGGGTCAATGCAGTTCAGTTTAGAGGTGAGACGACGACAGGCATCAGCCGCATGGGCAGCTACAAGGCCGCATACTTAGTCAATGCTAATAAATACAGACGGCTCAAAGCAAAGCAGGGCTTGTCAAGTGTTTTGGGTGCTCCTGGCCTAGGAACAGTTGCCTTCTGATGAAGCACATTTGATAAGACTTCAACTGACGTATTTTTTAAGTAGTTTTGTTGTGACGAATCCCGTTTTTGTTTTCTCCACTGTCTTTAGCAATGTAGTTGACCAAGAGTCTTATCACCAGAATCCGGTTGTGGCAATAGACTTGGAGGATGACATAAGAACAAAGTGACCTGGTGTGTCTTGACTGGAGATACAGTGTCTGATAGGGCCCATAGATGACTTGGGTGAATCTCTATAATATCCGGTTGCGAAATCAGAGAATGAGTCGTGACAGGGTGTGTATTTAGGCTGTAGGCGTATTCATGTTAGGTCTACATCAGGGGTGTCAAACTCCGGTCCTCGAGGGCCGCTGTCCTGCATGTTTTAGATGTTTCCCTGATCCAGCTCACCTGATTTGAATGAAGGGTCGTTATAACAAACCATTTAATTGAATCAGGTGTGTTGGAGCAGGGAAAAATCTAAAACATGCAGGACAGCGGCCCTCGAGGACCGGAGTTCGACACCCCTGGTCTACATCCTGACTCATTCGCTGATTTCGCAAGCTGCTTATTTGAATTACTTTACATTCAACTTCCCTGTCAGTTGAGTAGCCTAAACAAATCTTGCTCTCACATAATCTGAAAAACCTACAACTTATCCAGTGAGTACCTACATAGGCCTACACAGTAACATGCACAAATCGTTAATGTTTCACCGCCAGTAGTTATTTATTGTTGAAAGATATTCTGTAGGCTATAGCCAGCCATATGCTATTTAATTGGACCCACGAGGACATAACTTATCTTGTTCGTGTTTACCTTCTCCTTCCACGGTCCAAATTTAGCTTTGAAACATAAGCCCCGGCAGTAATCACCACGTGTTCTTCTTGTCTTCATCGTCCAAGTTACTAAGGCGACTATGCAAGCAATGCTGCGGTTGGTTGAGCAGCCATGACGTCAGATAAACATCGGGGATTCCTGCAGTGGGTAGCTGGAGGCTTCAAATGTGTTCAGACTTCAAGCGTCTCAGTGGACACGGACGAAGTTGAAAGGAAACTCTCGAGAAACATTTCGTCTAGCGCACTGCCGTTTGGTTTTCAAGGTCGCATTCAGTGCTGTCTATGTTTACTATTAAGCGTTTGCGAGTCGATGAAAGTGTTTCACTGAATTCTAAAAACAAAACTACATAGGCCTAACTATATGGCAAACTTCGGTAGAGGTCCTAGCCGACAGCTATCACTCATAAACACCGTATTTAACTAGTGTACTCCCAAAAGAAGAACACTTTACAGAGGTTAAGACAACAGCCTTGCCACATGTAAGTTTTTTTTTTACATTTGTTGTGTTTTAAATATTGAAAACCTTAAAACCTTGCAGAACATGCTTTGTTAAATGTTATGAATCAGCATCTCCTAAATATTGTAATCAATTACAGTGGTTGACACAATACAAAATATTGAATTAACATGATAATAAAATTACATTCATGTAATGTATGATCATGGGTCATACAGCACATTGACTTGTTTACCTTTCAGGAGTTTGCATTGAGGGGCAGTACCAATGTCAGAGAAACAAACAATTCAAGTTTAAGTTGACTTTTGACAGGGGTCATATAATTCTACCACATCTGGGTCTATTGATATAAAAGTGTACACCCTGAAAAAATTATGTACATGCTCTGGCCTAATCCGACAACAGTGTTTGTTGGTCATTTATTTGTTAAATGTAAATTTACAGTGCATCGAATGCATAGATACAGGAGTTATTAAGTTACAGTCCAAACTGGACCAACAGGTTGTTGTTGTTTTTAAATGTCAAGGACAGTGCAGGTCCTGGACACTTGCTGACAGACGCAGTGGAAGGCTTTAGCCCATCTTTTGCTAGTTCTGAAAGTTCACTACTTTGTGTCAAACTTCACAATGTAAAGCCGAAAACTTTGTATTTTTCTTACTGTTAAGTTGGACCCAGTTCACATTGCAGTGTGACTGTACCCCTTTGTAGATTGTGGGTTTCAATAAGGAGATCTTTCTGGTGTTTCTCACATCGCTCACATCGCTCGATTCCCACAGCGTTGCAACTGGACCTGTGTCTTACTCTGTTCTGTTCAGCAGAGTGTGTATCAATATTGAAACAAGCTCTGTACCTCACCCCTCCAGGCTATCTCGATTGAACCTTTCAGTGGCCGTCATTGGCCTTTTTCCCAGGGCCAGCCTATCAGCCGCACATGCTGTGCTGGTCTGACTGGCGTAGAGAGCACAGAGGGGATCAGTGACAGTGTGCAGATGTACTAGCGTCTCAAATGTCACCCCTCTGAGTTCTTCCAAGCCTTTGAAACCAGCAGGCGTCCCTTAAATAGATAAGCCTTTTATATTTACGTCTGGGGAGACGGGAGATGGGTAACCTCTAAGCAAGGTGTTTCTTATACTTATAGCACGCCTTCCCCAGTGACTCAGCAAAACAAAGGCCTCCTCCGAGGAAGCTCAGGGGTAGGGAGATAGGGTAGAACACCCTGGCCTCAGGTTCAGATAGGAGGTTTCTATCCTCAGGGAATGCCAGTTTGAGCATGCTGGTGTACTCCCAGCGATGCTGTCAAATGACACCCTGTTTTGGAGCACTCCAAAGGAAAACAGCGTTTCTTTATGACATTTCCTTCATAGGACTTATGGAGCTCATTTTCAATCATTGTAGATCAAAGATGAACTCCAGGATGAGAGGACGGATACTGTAGCAGTGCTTCAGTGCGTTCAAACAGGGATTTCAATCAAGTTAAAAGCCTTTTAGTAAAGCAGAACTGTGTGTCTGCTTGTTGTCCTCCAGAACGGCCGCCATGTTTCCTGATGCCCTGGAAGCAGCTGGGCGGGTGGAGGGTCTGCCCCTGTCTTGCCCCAACACCCTGCCCGACCCAGAGGAAGACGATGGAGAAACTGAAGAGGGGAAGGGGCATAAGAGGAGAGGCCGCTACCGACACAGCTTGCACATACTCAAACCATTCAGGATAAAACACAAGTAAGCACTTTGGCTTCATGGCTCGTTTGCAGCCACACATAGTTAGACAGACAGATAGACAGACAGATGGTCAGGCTGACAGGCAGATAGACAGACATAGCTTGTTTTACTATACTGTGAGGAGTCTTACAGTATAGCTTAATACCATGCTTTTGGCCTATGTGTTCCCATGGTTCAGGCCTATCACCCACCAACAGACCTCTCAGTGTTTCACTGATAAACGCTTGACTGATAAACTGGCCCTGAACTTTTTCACTGCTCCCTCAGATTTCTATGAAGTGTGTGCAAACTGCTGTTCAAACACTGGGGTCTCAATTCATCTTTCATCCAGACTGCAGACTTTTTCTTTCTCTCTCAGGGGCCAGTGTGTTCTCATCTCTCCACATAACACCGTGAAGATGATGTTTTCTGGCAACTCTCTCTGTTTTCTAGGCACCAGCACCCAGTCGACAACGCTGGACTCTTTTCCTTCATGACCCTCCATTGGCTCTCCCCGTTGGCACTCAAGGCCTATAAGGCATCCAGTCTGTCCATAGACGATGTATGGGGCCTATCCTGTCACGAGGCTTCTGAAACAAACTGTCAGAGGTGAGTTTCGAGCATCAGGAAACAGGCGTTCTCACGGTTTAATAAGGATGTTGGGTTTCCCATTTGAGCAAACATTAATGGACAAACTTCACTTTTCTGGGGCTGCATGTGAGTGTACATAACAGGCCAGATAATGTTGGTGGGACAAACAGTACAATACAGAAGTTGGGTCAAAGTTGGCCTGGTGGACTTCTGGGTAATGAGTAGGGCTGTGTGGATGGAATTCCCTCGATTTCCCAGGCTGTGTGTGTGTGTGTGACAGGGAGGTTGATGAACGTTGTGCTTCCCTCTCACTCCCCAGGCGAGATCTGGCAGAACGGTGTTATTAATAGTAGGGATTAGAGATTAGAGCAAGAGTTAGCTAGTCCAAGGAAGGCTGTCCTTTAGAGCAGTTATGTCATTAACCCTCATGCCTGGAACACACCACTCTCTCAGCAACTCTCATTAACTGTCCCTTTCACTGGAATCCAGATCAGGTCTAGGCACCTGCCAAAATGACTTTTTAGCAAACCTGTTTTAGACTCAGCTCTTGTGAAAGTGTAACTCTAAAGAATGACTGGACCATAATGAATGAACACTAAGGATTTTCAGTAGTTGTTGTGAGTGTTAATCAAGAACAACAAGACATGTTGACAGGTCCTGGGAAGATGAAAGGACTCTGCTGAGACTCTCTGGGTTATAAAACGTGTGGCACAATGTAATGTTTCTGGACCAAGGACACAGTCAGCCCAAACCTGCTTCGCTAGTATGTGTTAGTGTGGAGCAAAGAGCTAGAATGGAGGGTATAACTTTGTGTTGACTTGGCCAGAACAGTTATGCAACAGCACATGCCCCAGGCAATGGGGGGATGGGAAGGCTATCCTGGGAGAGTTGACACTTGGAAGTGCTGAGTGAGGTAGGCGTCTGAGAGATCTGGACAGTTCTGCTTTGTAACAACAACTTCCTCAAATGTCTGTTTTACCATCAAGACTGTCCTAACGTGAATAGGTAAAGATTTAGTGTATATCAGACACATTTTTGGCCACAGTCTATTGAACAACCTTATGAACTACCACTTTATGTACTGCTTTACATATACTTATTGTTTCATCAACCTTTTTAACATTGAGGTTGATACTAATTTCTAAAGCCGAAGGGGCAGTTTTTCAGACTTGGCTGTAAATGGGAAGCATTAAGGCAGCTAATTGTAACTTCTCAGTTAGCTTGGTTTGAATTTAAGTCATAATTATCAGCCGGTGGGAGAATTGGCTTAGTTTAATGTCCTATATGCCTCTGATAGGTTTTTAATAAACCCATAAAATGTGTAAATTAGGTTCTGCAGCTGGTCTTTTCCAGCTTTTTAAAGCCATTAGAATGATACATTTTGTCAAAATGACATAGTTATGGGGTATTCAACAGCGCTGAAGGAATATGAGTACATCTTCAGCATGTTTGGATGTACTTCACGTAGACTAATCATGTATGCGTCATCTGGCCAACATAATATTTAATGAGTCCAATCTGTGGTAAATGACTGCCACAAAATGTCGAATTTTTACGTATAATATTTTTGTCTGTCTCTATAGCAAATCCCCCCACCAATTCAGTCCACTTTTGTGTGAACTGAGTGGTCAGCACAACAATCCTTTGTCTGACCCCCAAAAAACATTCCATGGTATGCTAATGTATCTAGTTTCACCTGAGGTAAATGTGGTGAGTGACATATTTTCCCCTCATGACTTTGGAATGTAACTGTTCCTCTCTTGTTCAGATTGGAGTCCTTATGGCACGATGAGCTGAAGAGAAAAGGCAAAGACGGAGCTTCTCTGACGCGGGCTTTCTGGAGGTTCTGTCAGACCCGCATGCTTGTGGCCATCTTCTCCCTCCTCCTCACCATGGTGGCTGGCTTTGTCGGGCCTGTAAGTACTCTGCAAAGTACACTACAAATCCCCCCTTCTCCTCATTATTCTGCTGATGTGGTGAACAACTCCTCCTTACTTATTCAGCCAGTGCTGTGGCTCAGAGTCCAAGTATTTTATTTTGAATCGGTTTATCCTGTTTCACGCTGGGCTGGATATTGAAATGAAAACATACCAGAAGATTACAAAGCTTTAGATAGTGAACCCCATATTAAGCCTCTCAGATTAGCTAGTATGTACCCAGTCATGCTTTGGTCAAGAAATATGCTGTTCTTTCCAAACTGCCACACTTTCAGTTCAATATTCCCCCTTACAATACCCTTAAACCAAACTCAAACAATAGTGAGAGGAGAAGGGCTGACTGTGCAGTCCAAGACTGCAGCTCTTCTTATTGTATTCAATCTTCACGAGCGGTAATTATGTTTGGAGTTCCCCAACTGGGTTGTTACAGAGTATCCAGACTGCATGTGGTACTGTGTGTGTGTTCCCAATCTAATAGCATTAGCTCCATTTACTTGTTCCACAATAACTCAGTTGTGTCACATTACCATCTGGGACTTGCATGGTTTGTTGTCAGTTGTGCACACTTATTTGCACTAATACTATGTATTGTACTGCATATGATCCTAAACACTAATTATTATACTCCACATTGGACAAGCAACCTACACATTTCACATAGAGTGTAAAGACGTTAATTACATTTTTAAGGAATGTGCACAGAGGGTTAGGAATTTAGGATTCAGGGACACCTCCACAGGATTTAATGTAGACCACTAGGTAACTCAAGAGGAGCAGGACTAATCATTCCAATGTACTCTTAGCGGATAGTCATTAAACGTTAAACGTTTTGTCTTGTAAAGTTGAACCTTTTCTTCTGCTGTACTCTGTGTAATAGAACACGGTCGTCTGCTCCAGTCTCCAGACGCCGTCCGCACAGTCATGTCATACTTTTCCTTCTGATCTTTCTAAACTTGTTGAACAAAATGTTCTCTCCTCTTCCCTTTCATCGTCTTTCTGTCCATTCTCATCCTCCATCATCCCACTCTCACCTGCTTTCTCCTAAATCACACTTTATCTGCACACTCTCCTTTTGTCCCTCCTTTTCCCTCCTCCCTCCACCCTCTCTCCTCCTCCCTCTCTTCTCATCCCTCCTTCCTCTCTCCTCCTCCCTCTCTTCTCATCCCTCCTCCCTCTCTCCTCCTCCCTCTCTTCTCACCCCTCCTCCCTCTCTCCACCTCCCTCTTTTCTCATCCCTTGTCCCTCTGTCCTCATCCTCCGCAGGCCGTCCTGGTTCGGGCTCTGTTGGAGTATTCCCAGAGCACTGAGAGCTGGCTTCCCTATGGCCTCTCCCTGGTGGCTGGCATCTTCCTCATGGAGCTCATGCGCTCCTGGTCCCTGGCTCTAATGTGGGCCGTCAACTACCGTACCGCTGCCCGCCTCCGGGGGGCAGCACTCACGTTCGCCTTCCAGAAGATCCTTCGCCTACGCAGCACCAAAGACATCAGTCCTGGAGAGGTGGGTGTGCCCAGCTCCAAATCCATCCTAGGAAACTGTTGTTTTGGCACTTCATTCAGACGGGAAAGGATTATGTCAACTTTGGCAATCAGACATTTGCCTGAAATAACTCATTTGGTCGAGCGGAATGTCCAGCATATTACTGTCATAAATAGAGCTAAGAGTCTATTTGAGCTCAGTAAACCACAGTCAACTATCTTACATAAGGAAGCGAGATTCATTTTCCCTGTTTGTAATGTGTGCCTGTATTTCCAGTTGATCAACATCTGCTCCAGCGACGGCCAGAGGCTGTATGAGGCTGTGTCTGTGGGCTGTTTGCTGGCTGGAGGGCCACTGGTGGGCATCCTGGGGCTGTGTTACACAACCTACTTCCTGGGCCCTACGGCCCTGGTGGGATCAGCCATCTTCCTTATCTTCTATCCCTTCATGGTATGGACTCATCTTCATCCATTTGTGTCTGGGCGTCCTACAAAAACATGGAACTGTGGATGCTTTGGCTGTATTTTTAGATAACAGCAGGGTATAGTTACTCAATCATTAGCTATTCATGTGGCACATGGACCATTTTCCAGCCACAAACCTATTCTCGTGACATCGACCGCATCGGAAGTTATTACAAGCTACATTGTTGTTGACAGGCCATTTTTCTTTCGAACACAACCTGGGATTCTTACCCCTTTCTCCCTCCACCAAAAAAAAAAACCTTCAGCCTGCCAATCTCTTGTCTAGTTTGGTCCTGTTATTCTTACATTTCATTCGGTAGCAGTGAGAGCCCTGACTAGAGACCTTGGGGGACTGTTAGTGATTTTCCCCAGGGCACCCCTGCAGTAATGCCTGACGTATAACAGCAAGTGTCTGCTTCCATTTCCTCTGTCTGAGTCTGACACTGATTTGTCCTCTTTATTTCGTTCCCTCCCATCACCCTGTCTCTCTGTCTCGTCTCTATCGTCTCTCCTGCGTCTGGACAGATGCTGGCCTCGCGTCTCACAGCGTATTTCCGCAGGAAGTGTGTGGTTGTGACTGACCAGCGCGTGAGGCTCATGAACGAGATCCTGGGCTGTATCAAGTTCATCAAGATGTACTGTTGGGAAGATGCCTTTTCCCAGAATGTCCACAGTGAGTGTCTGGTCAACATGTTTCCTGCCTGAGCTCAGTGACTCAGCACGTTTCTTGGACTTCCTGTTTTAGGTCTAGATAAGGGAACTTGCAACTGGTTTTGTGTGTCTCGTTTCTGTAGTCCCTTTTGACTTGTTAATCTGGGTTAAGGGTCAGGTCAAATTCGATTTCTCGTGCTTCAGGAAATCTACACCATTAGCTGAAAAACCCTCCAGTCATCCATTGAAGTTAAACTCCTCCTGTGAAGTAACTGGAGAAGTCGAACTGACATTAAGTCAATTTCCATTATCTGCCATTGGCTACGACTCCAGCCATGTGTTGCACCATTATCAAGCCAACGCCTCAATCCCTCATGCCGGAGGGTTAAATTGAAAGGCATTTAAATCTCTTTGAAACCTTAAGGCCTTTCGAGGTTGTTCCACTTAGCTGAGAATTAGAGGGAGCCGTTTCTCACGAGGCCCTCCCATATATGTTGTGGATAACAGTCATTCACTGCTTTTAATCATGGTTTTAATTATCCATGTGGACCTTGTTTCACATCACTGTTTCAGGATTACCTATTATTATGATAATTAATTGGCCGTTCATCTAAGAGGCCAGCGAGTCGTACGATTTGCAGTCAATTCTTTTTACCCACCCCTCAATTTGTTTTATTGTTCATCGGATGGTTTTATTACACATGGCTTTTACGTTGCCTGGAATACATTGTCAAAGAAGAAATATGTGTGTGATTGCAGTGAAATCAGTTGGGGGTTTGAAATGTTTTAGGAGGAGTGTATTGTGGCTTCCCCTAGAGCACATTGTCCCCTTGGCAGTGGGAGACAGGGTTTGGCCAGGTGCCAGGACAGTGCTCTCAGGGGACTACTAAATGAGGCACATGCATTTGAACACAAACACGGCCCAAAGAAAGGGGCAACTGAAGTTGGATGACTGCCAAGGGCCCATGAGACCTCCTCGTACCTTGTATGGTCACGAGGCCCTGCTCGTCTCTTCTATTTTGGTGTTCTTCCTCGTCTATGTCGCAACGTTGACGTCTGGGCAGACGTGCTCAGTCAACACAGTGGAAATGTACAGAGAAGTCACTAAGAGATTGAGTAAAATGACTCAAGGCTATTGTTCTCACTCTCTCTCTCTCTTTTTCTCTGTCCTCTCTCTGCCATCCTCCTGCTATAGAGGTGCGTTCAGAAGAAAAGGGTATACTGGAGAAGGCTGGCTATGTCCAGAGCCTCACTGTGGGCGTGGCTCCCATCGTCGTGGTAATAGCTAGCGTGTGCACGTTCACCTTACATATGGCGCTGGGCTACGATCTCAATGCTGCTCAGGTATGCATGTTCTATTGCAGTAGCCTCAGTAGCTTTCACTAGTGTGTGCTTTATCTAATGAAATGACTCACAGTTTTTTAACCCCTTCAGGCCTTCACTGTGGTGGCGGTCTTCAACTCCATGACCTTTGCCCTCAAGGTCACTCCATTAGCCGTGCGCTCTTTGTCAGAGGGTAAAGTGGCTGTTAAAAGATTTCAGGTAAGCAGGTTTTACGTGTAACACATTATTGGAATCAGGAAGGAAAATACACTTTCCATGAAGTCCTTAGGCTAAAAGCGTCTGCTAAATGCATAAATGTAAGTCCCATTCCACACAGTAAAACAAATCTACCACATAAATCTGTGTACATACAGAGGCTCTTCATGATGGAAGACCGAGAGGTCGTCACGGTAAAAATGGAGGATCCTGAGAACGCCGTTGAGTTCCGGGACGCGACGTTGGCTTGGGAGAAGGCCCGCGCCCCGGCGGACAAACCCTCGACCCCGCCCAAGAAGCCCTTCAAGCGCGGGGGCATCTCCCGGGTCCTGCGCAGGGAGAAGCTGAGCTTGTACATCAGCACGGAGGAAGGGAAGGGCGGCGGGGAGGGACCCAATGGGCAGAGCCTGCTCACGCACATGGAGCAGGAGAGCCCTCAGAGCACCATCTCCTCCACTCAGAGCATTAGACCCCCCCTCCACAAGACCCTGCATCGCATCGACCTGCGCGTGCGCAGGGTAAACCCCCTCGCTCAGACACACTCGCACCTTGCATCTGTTTTTTGCACAGTAATCTTATACTGAGGGGTTTGTGATCTGATGTGCAGGGGGCGCTGGTTGGAATCTGTGGAGGTGTAGGAAGTGGAAAGACCTCGCTTCTGTCTGCTCTCCTTGGCCAGGTGAGATTCTAGACTGTGACGTAGGTCTAGTCTACACCTCACTCACATTTCTCTTCACAAAGGAAACATGTTATGTTGCTTTTACCAAGTCATAATACAATCTGTATTATTTATGAATAGCCCATTTGGAGTGGAATGAAGCCAGCTGTGTTTCCACCTGGATCCGTTGTGCTTGTTTTCAGATGACGCTGCTGGAGGGGACTGTGGCGGTGGGCGGGGGATTCGCCTACGTGGCCCAGCAGGCCTGGATCCTCAACGACTCGCTGAAGGAGAACATCCTGTTTGGGAAGGAGTATGACTCAGCCAAGTAAGAAACATTTTTGCGGCTAGCTTTCGCCAAGAAAGGTTGCTTTTATCAGAAAGGCGCGGGAGAGTCCGTGTCTAAGTTCAGATGCAAAGTTTTCTTTATGGTCATCAACAGGGATACATTCACGGGCTCTCTGTGGTACAAAGCTTAACTAAAACAGGATTTACAGCAAGCTTTATACATTTCATAGGAGCTCCCATTATTCGTACGTTGAACCCCAATCTGGGTGGATAAATTATGTTATCTCTCGTTAAGCAGGGACATGTCAGTTTGTCCGTATCATGAAGGTCTGGCTCTATTTTTTACTAGCCATTCAAAGTCTGGTTTTCGTTAGCTACTGTATATCTCGCCCTATCTGTAGTTCCTAAATGTCAACATGACCCATTCGGGGTCCTGTTGTCTTCTTATGCTACTGGCCTCTTTACTCAAATATGTAATGTTCTTATTGTAACCTCTGGTTGACGATCATTTATTTTACATGATCCTGCAATCAATAGTGCTCTCTAGTTTTTTGTTAGTGGGCCTATATTTTAAGATGAACTCGTTCAATTGGTAGTTTTCCATCTAAGTTACCACATAGACTTAGAATGGGGTATTTCATACAGTTTTCGGGTGCCGGGTGCAGGCGTCGTGGTTCCAGTGAAGAGGACTCGTTCTGAAGTGATGTCTCTGTGTTCTATTAGGTACAACGCTGTGCTGGAAGCCTGCTGTCTTGTTCCCGATCTTCTAGACCTGCCTTACGGAGACATGACCGAGGTACCTGCGGTTTCTCCTCAGGGCTCTAATTACAACCTGATACCATGTTCAACTTTACAAGTCCACTATCCCTCTCCAAAGCCTCTTTGGTGTGGGCCCAGTGGGAAGTCCTGATGTAGATGTGTCCCTGCTGTCTCTCCAGATAGGAGAGAGGGGTGCCAATCTGAGCGGAGGCCAGCGTCAGAGGGTGAGTCTGGCACGCGCCCTGTACAGCAACCGGCCCCTTCTGCTGCTGGACGACCCCCTCAGTGCGGTCGACGCCCACGTCGGCTCCCACCTCTTCCACAAAGCCATCCGCGGAGCCTCCAAGGACAAGACCATCCTGTTCGTAACGCACCAGCTGCAGGTGAGAGGACTGTCTTACAGACGCTGAACAATCCCGTCACCCGCTGAACATTCTTCTGTCTGAAGCGTCCGAAATGCCCTAAGTTCCTTCTTTTTTTTTTATCAATGTGAACACCAATGTGAAGGGAGCAGTTATATCCGTGACCTTTCTTAGAGGAGTGGCATTTGTGTGAATGGGCTTGGTCTGGGATTTCTTATCAAAGGGAAATTGGTCTCCAATTTGATGGCATTCATACCCGTGTTCCTGTACTACCATTCTCAGTACCTGTCAGAGTGTGACGAGGTGATCCTGATGAGGGACGGGCAGATTGCAGAGCATGGCACCCACGCCCAGCTAATGGGCAGAGGGCGAGACTATGCCAGCCTCTTCAACAGCATGCAGCAGGAGGTAAGGCACAGGGTGCCCGACACTGCTGTCTGGGAGAAAGCACCAGAGCCACCCCCCCACAATAACACAATAACATCGTACATCACCGCCTGAATTAAACATGAGAGGGGACAGCCAAGCGGGTGGCGAGGAAATGTTAATGCATACAGGCCTTTCATTATTTATGCACACATTGATTTACCGGTGTAGACCACTAAAGACCCTGTCACCAATACCTCTGTTTAAATGAGTTAGTGGGCTTTGTTATGGCGGATAGATTTGTGGTGGCCTCTTTTCAAAGCTTCACCTCTTTCTCTCTCTTTCTCTCTCTGTCTCTCTCTCTTTCTGGTTGTCACAGGACCTGGTGAGAAAGAACCTGATGAACAAGGAAGGGAGAACAGCAGAGGGAAAGGTTGAGACCATCGTCGTCGCGCAGGCTGCCAGACCACCAGCGGAGAACAGGAAAGGAGGTGAGACCTGCCCAACGCTCCGAATAATGTCCCGGAAAACTTGTTTCAAAAGGTTCACAGGCTTCTCTGTTCCTTCATTAATTATTTTTGTTTCTTTCTTCCTTTCCTTTTTCTTGTCCCTCCTCAGACCAGCTCATGAAGGCTGAGGAGAGAGGTTCTGGTGCTGTGGCCTGGTCTGTGTATGCGGCCTACATCAAAGCTGCAGGAGGTCCTATAGCCCTCACCTTCAACATCTTCCTCTTCCTCTCCACCACCGGTAGCATAGCCTTCAGCAACTGGTGGCTCAGCTACTGGATTCGCCAGGGCTCAGGGGTCAGTCTGCCCTAGATTCAATCACTCTCCTTGTTCTGTATATGTGCCTTGTTAGCGCTCATTTACAGAAAACAGCTAGGATTTTATCATACATTAATGCGTTTAATGAAATACTATCGTGGTAGTTGCTTCATCAAACCTATCGGTACTGTTGATTAAAAAAGGAGGACTAGCAGTTTGACAGGTGTGTTGCAAAACGGACTATGTTTTGAGAGTGAAATGTATTTGGGATGGCAACATCATTCGACTGACTGCCTCCATCGGTGTTTGACTCTTCACTCAGATGGGATTTCTCTCATTCACGAGATAGAAAATCTCCGCTCATTGTTTTTCCTTCATGGTAATTTGTTGTTCCATCTGCCCTCAGAACACATCGTTCGTCCTGGAGAATGAAACGGTGGCAGGCAACAGCATGAGGCTGAACCCTCACATAAAGTACTACTCTACCGTATACATGTTGTCTATGGGAGCAGCCCTGCTCTTGAAGACAATGCGAGGGCTTGTGTTCGTCAAGGTAAACACCCCCGCTGTCACCTGAACATGTCCTGGCCTTTTTTCTCGAAACACGTCTTTATAATTTAGCTTTTCCTTGGTGTACTCTGGGCTTTGAAAGGGAAAGGGGAAAAGTTAATATGGCATTGTTGTACAACCTTTGCTTGCTCTAATTTTCTTTCTCTCATCCTTTTGAGTTTTCAGAGTTTCAGTTCTTTAATTGAAAGTGCCTGCAGGCTAAATCCATTTATCTGTCCACTGCCATGACTTGCAGCTTTAGAGGTTGTGTGTGTGCAGACTATGTGTGCTGTCTGTGACGTAGGTGAGCGTGTGTGTGCCTTTGCTTGTGTGTGTATGTGTCTGTGTATGCCCCCTTTCTTTGCTAACCCTTCTTGACAGCAAATTACAGAGGTTAGGTCCCAGCATAATTGTGTGTTTGCAAAATTTCAGATAGCTAATCTTTTTTGTCTTTACCCCTGGCTGTGATGAGATCATTTGCAGTGCTGAATATTCCATTAATAGAATTAATGTGTTCTCTCCTGCCAAAAGTAATTTATGTCCACATGGCATGACTTCCCACAAGCGTTCACTTAGACATTGGGGTCACAGCCTTTAAGTGTCATCGTCCCAGGCACTCATTTATGAATCAGGATTTGACAGAACAATTAAAAACTTGTTGTGTAACAGTGTCTCAAAACATGAGTACATTTAACATATGGCTAGCTAACATTAGCAGCTTGTCATGTGAGTGTTACAATGTGTACATAACTGTGTACGCTAGTAACACTTCCCAAATGCCAGTATTTATTTATACCGTTTTTGGCATCTGTTAGTGTTCTCTTTTTTCTAGAAGCACCCTCTGGTCGATTCTGTTTTCCAATGTTGTGATTGTTTTGTTGCGTTTGTTTGTTTGTCTCCTCATTCAAACCCCCTGTGTTTCTGCCTGCCAGTGCACCGTGAGAGCAGCCTCCGTCCTCCACGACAAGCTGTTCCGCCAGCTCCTCCTCAGCCCCATGCGCTTCTTCGACACCACACCTCTGGGTCGAGTCCTCACCCGCTTCTCCCGAGACATGGACGAGGGTGAGTCCTGATGTGTCTTGACGTACTCTCACACTCGCTCTCAGTACACAAACACACCCATGCATGCACACGCACACACAATCACACACACATTCATACATATGCACACACACACACACAAACACACAGCCAGTGGGACACCCCATGTGATCTGACACCACGCTCTTTCCTCTGCTATTTTCCCCCTCAGTGGATGTGCGTCTGACCATGCAGGCTGAGATGCTTCTCCAGAACATGACCCTGGTCCTCTTCTGTCTGGGCATGGTGGGCATCGTCTTCCCCTGGTTCCTGCTCTCCCTCCTGCCGCTTGGAGTCTTCCTCTTTGTCGTCAACCGCATCTCCAGGTCAGACTTCCATGATGCCATCAGCTCCCAGTTCCTAAGATGCTGTTTGGCATACAGCTTTCATAGTTTTAAAACACCAAAAGACAGTACTTTCTGCAACACTGAATTATACAACAGCTAGAAGTGTATAAATGTACCTATGCTCCAAGACAATTGGATGATGAAAAAAATATTTTAACTGAAAAATATAACGATACCACAGGCTTTCTTCCTATTCTCAAAAAAATACTGAAATATTATTCAAATTCATTCCTGTAGCATCCATTTGTGACATGGCTGATAAGATCACACACAGATCAAAAAAAGACTTCTCTTGAAGTGGCTCTTTGTGATCCAGAGAGGAAGCAGCCTGACTGCATAAACATGTTGGTTCAGGTAACAGGCTCGGAACGAGGAGATGTCATGTTCTCCCCAGACCTTCCCTCTCTCTCTCCACACTTTTTTTCATGAGAAAGCGGGATGATTCATGGGAAACTTGTTTTTCACATGCACAGTCCAGCCATTTCTGTGTCTAAATGTAGCAAACCACACCACTTTTGTCAAAGAACCACTCTCTCTCGCACGTCCCCGTGGAGTCTGTGTCCAGTCCTGTAGCAGAGGTGTGTGACAAGGCTTATAAAATCACACATAAATCAGACGCTGAGCCCAGAAATGACCGAAGCTCTGCCAGGAAATGTGGGCCCTGTCTTTTGCAAAATACGACTCCCCTGTGTGCTTTCAAATCACCGGCACCGCCATACGGACCGTCGTTTTTTTTTTCACCACCGCTACCTCACTGATTTTCTTTTCTGTTGCGTTCACCTTTCTCTCTAACCGGGACGGTCTACCTTCTGTCTCCTCTCCAGGGTTCTGATCCGTGAGCTGAAGCGATTGGAGAACATTAGCCTATCGCCATTCACCTCCCACATCACCAGTAGCCTCCAGGGCTTATCAACCATCCATGCCTATGGCCGAGGGGACGATTTTCTTCACAGGTATGACCTCATCTGCTTAGTAGGACAGGAAGCTGTAGGAAGGACAGAGCGTCCTCCGGGGCTGCGCCCGGCCCTGGATAGACGTGTTGTTGTTTCCTAAGTCTAGCTCTGTTTCTCAGGTACGAGGCTTTGCTGGACACCAACCAGGCCTCCCACTACCTCTTCAGCTGTGCTATGCGCTGGCTGGCAGTGCGACTCGACCTGATCAGCATCACGCTCATCACATCTGTAGCTCTCCTCATCGTCTTCATGCACAACCAGATACCTCCAGCATATGCAGGCTTGGCTATATCCTATGCTGTGCAGGTACATGCATGCATAAACGTACACAAACACACGCACACCCCCGCGACTACGACATCCTTACCATTTACCTCAGAGCACAGTTTTGGCACGTGTTGTTCACATAAGAGGGCATGTTCTGACTCGTCCTGCTGGGAATGTGTCTGTGGTCATGGTTTTTCCCTTGCACGACACCGTACACGTTTTATTACGCTCCATTCATCATTTTGCAATTTAATGCCCATAGGTATGGGATCACGCACGGAGCAATATGAAATTAAAATTGATTGGACGACTCCTAAAAAGGAGTCTTATCAGCATAGCTGTCTAAAGGGGTTATAAATGTTCATAGTTTATCCAGCTCATTTATTTCAGAGTATCGTTGTACAATAGGGTTAGCATGTTTTTACTGTAACTGGGCGTGAGGGTGTTAATCATTGACGGTGACCTTTCACCTCTTTATCTCTTTCTCTCTCTCTTTCTCTCTCTCTTTCTCTCTCTCTCCAGCTTACTGGTCTGTTTCAGTTCACCGTGAGGCTGCTGTCCGAGACTGAAGCTCGGTTTACGTCAGTAGAGAGGATCAATCATTACATAAAGGTAGGAGCCTTAATGATGTGGCTGTCTGCCAACACCACAGGGTGAACATGTGCTGCTGCAGTGAAGGCCTACACATGCACACACTCTTCCAGGCTCTGATATGGAAATCCACATGCCCAACCACAACACTATCCATTTTCCAAACGCACGCCACACCCAGATCATTTGAGAAAACGCAAACATGTGAAAACGAAGGCCATCCAGGTGTGGCTGAGCAGTTGGCCACAGTTCAGTCCAGGAAGCTGGAAGTGTGCGATGAGCACACATCAGGAAGCAGAAGGAACCCTGTGTGCGGCCCAACACACTTCATAGCACACGACTGAGCTTATTCCACACAACACTCATCAAAGCATAAAGATCCTTAGACCAGTGGAATTTTCCTCCCTCCGGAGCGTAGTTAATTTGGAGCGTTCCACAGAAGACATTGCTGGCGAGAGGCAGGGGTCTTAGCTCCAGGGTGGGAGATGCAGAGATTAACATCCAATACCGTCTCCTCTCTTCTATTCTCTCAGAACCTAGAGAGCGAGGCGCCCAGACGCATCCCTGGGCCATCTTCTCCTGCCCCCTGCTGGCCTCACGAGGGACGAATTTTGTTCCAGGACGTGGAGATGCGTTACCGTGACGACCAGCCGCTGGTCCTCAAAAAACTCTCTTTTAACATCATGCCAGAGGAGACCATTGGCATTGTGGGTCGCACTGGATCAGGTCAGTGGAAAAAAATATCCTCTACTTCTTAGCTATTTTCTTACATCGAAAAATGTGCAGTTGGTATTTTTCATTGAGGGCGTGTATCATCCTTCTGTATTTTCTCTCTGTACCTAGGAAAGTCCTCCTTAGGCGTGGCTCTGTTCAGACTGGCCGAGCTGACTGGAGGCTCCATCATCATTGATGGCATTGATATTGCTCAGATTGGCCTGGATGACCTGAGAAGCAAGCTGTCCATCATTCCACAAGAGCCCGTTCTTTTCATAGGCACTGTCAGGTACTATCAGGAGAATGATCACTCATCGTCTGATAACTACAGTTGCTATGTATCCAAATGTTCATAATGATGGAGTCATTAGAGTTTTCCCTTCCACTAACAGGTCCAATCTCGACCCATGGGGTCAATACTCGGATGAACAAATCTGGGATGCACTTGAAAGGACCCATATAAAGGAAATGGTAGGTCGAATGAAAAGGCCCAAATTGATCTATCAAAAAAAATAGGCCAATCGTTGATGTTTAAACCTCTTTTTATGTCTTTCTATGTCCAGATCAGCCAGCTGCCCCACTCCCTCTCTTCAGAGGTGACGGAGAACGGAGAGAACTTCTCCGTGGGAGAGAGACAGCTGTTGTGTGTGGCAAGAGCTCTGTTGAGACACAGCAAGGTAAAGAGGGTCTAGACCAGTGCCCAAGCACACCACACCTTCGATGGCGTAACATCACCACCACATGGCCAGTAGTGTAACTACATCCCTTTGACGTTGAGCAGCATCAACTGTCGTAATGTGATTTGCAGGTATTTTTAAACTGTGATAAACGATGTGTTCCTTATTGAAGGTTCACCAAGTAAGCTTCATTCCATCATGTGATGTCTCCTAGATCCTTCTGTTGGACGAGGCGACGGCAGCCATAGACACAGAGACAGACCGGCTAATCCAGGAGACCATCCGGGAGTCTTTTGTTGGGTGCACCACTCTAGTCATTGCTCATCGCCTCAACACTGTGCTCAGCTGTAAACGAGTTATGGTGTTGGACCACGGACAGGTGAGCCGGCCTGCCTGCCTAACCCTCCCTGTTTGCTTGTCCTCCCTAAGATTTCTCTGAGGGAAAGATAGATGTGATGGTTTTGCTTATATTGCGTTTCTCCATCGCAACAGATTTTGGAGTTCGACTCCCCCTCTGCATTGCTGGCAGATGAGAACTCCAGATTCCGTGCCATGATCCAAGCATCGGATGGCAAGAGGAGTGAAACCCAACAGAGCTGAACTGCTCCAGACTCCAGGACTCAGCTGACAATTCAGCAAGATACCCAACTCAAAAAACATCCTTTTAAATGCAATGCGGAGGTTTGCACAAAAGCTGCTTGGTGTACAGACTGTTGATTTCATAAACCAAAGCCTCTGATGACCATGCTGTAAAGTCACACCATAGATGTCAATTGAATATCTCCTACAGTATGTATTTGCAGGATCTGAGTGTATTCAGCTGATCTTTGCTGCTGTCGAAAGAGTGAAAGTCCTGGAGGCCAAAAGAACAGACGCAAGAGCCTAAGAGCATTGACTCTTACAATGACACTTTATATTTCATGATGAAACACTGAAGACCATGAAAGTCCCCCTTTCCCCTGTCTCTAGGAGGCCAACTAGGAGATGCAAACATTTTTCGCATTTTTTGAAATAGTTTGAAATCCACACACAAAGGACACACACATTAAACTGTCATTATCATGTTACAACAATGCATTTCCCCTTATCAAATAACTGTACCAAAGTGTCCAGTCCACTGTAATGTCAGGAATATGCATTTTCAAAAGTACTGTTCTTTTTTATCAGGTTTATCAGATTGTTATATAGTATAGTATAGACGATATCATTTCAGAAAGTTATTGCAGATGCAGTATGTGTGCCTATACAGTTACAGTTGAGATTTGTCATGTAGTCCACTGGACCTTTAAGCTGTTATGTGAAGATTTGCTCATATTTTTGTTCTCGTTAGGTGAATCAAAGGTTATTTATCTAAATGCTGGTATTTTAAAATGATCTCTTGTATTTCTGTTTGTAGGTACATCTGATGGATTATTTTTTATCTTCATGCGTAACATTTTTAAATGTAATATTTTGTTGTACATACATTTAGATACATTGAAATTATATCAATATGGAATTATGAAATAAATAAATTAATGGCACAGACAATGTTGAAACTATAATGAACAATTTCAGTGTTTTGTTATCATTTGGGATTGTAAACATCTGCCTTAAAACTAACACTGATCAAAGGTTGAGTGCAATAATGCAGACATGGACAAGATTGCCTTGTAAGACGTGAGATTGTAATTTTCCATTTTTTTATCTGTAAAGTTTTGATAATATGGAATAAAAATGCTTTAGCAATAAAGATATTTTTTATACATCTGCAAATGTGTCCTATTTTGTATCCATATTGCGTCTATTCACACAAAGACGTTTTTTATTTGAAACAGTTTAAGACTCCGAACAAATGATACATTATAACACCATCGGCGAAGTGAGGTATGATGGGATGTTTGAATTGTTCCGTCTCTAACGGCGTCCTTCCGGCTTCCAAGACTCGAACGGAAAGGGGAAAGCCTAGGCTGTGATGCCGCTGGATGATGGCTGCTTTCGGGATCCTAAGTTACGAAAACCGGCCCCTGAAGCGGCCACGACTTGGACCTCCGGACGTTTACCCACAGGACCCGAAGCAAAAAGAGGTGTGTGTTTTTGTTTTGTATTGCATATATATAATAATGCCATAGTTTTGAACAGTAACGACGTATTTCGAAAGAAGACCCAGTATCTACGACGTATGGCTAGCCAGCTAGCTGGCTACAAAGTCTCTCCAGACGGCTCAGGCCTTTTAGCCAGCCGCTAGCGGTACTAGAGTCCCTAGCCAGTAGGCTAACTACAATAACAATGAGCAGCATCTTGGTTTGTCAAGCTTGCTGAGCTACATCACCTCAAAAACATCACCATACAGTTATCCTGCTTGTTCGCTAAACTATTGCTTCCTAGCCATTTTGTTTTAAACATCTTATTGTATTAGGTACATATTTATTGATGCATTTTTTACCATTCCCATTGGCTAACGAGAGCTAGCAAGACTAACGCCAGAATAACATGACTTCCAAATCATGTAGCTAAACCACAGTACCCAGCTAGCTTGATGCTGCTGGCTTTGCTAGCTGGTGCTAGCTTTCAACCTACTCACTAGAATATATGATAGTTATCATATCTAGCTAGCTTTTGCTTATGGTGTATAGCTCGGGTGTTATAATCTCATGTTGCACCTTATTGGTGTCGCACAAATCAAGCCTAGTAGCAAGCACATTTACGAACAGGTTTGCTTGCTGTTGTTTTACTCGGATTAAAATGTTCCAGTTAGCTCTAGCTAGTTAAACCAACGGTAATTAGGTCTAGCCCACATCGACTGTCAAATGTCTTTGGCAAAAATTTGGCTTGCGGTTATTTCAGGGGTGTATTGCTAGCATGCTACATAACCACCGTAAACATATCTGAAATAAAGGATTAGCTTACTTGGTCATCCTTGATATCACATCAGTGTTAAGGCCACTAAGTACATAAATCATCTTAGAAACTGCAGCCGTGAGAGTGCAGTTTTTACACATTCACATTGCATGTAGTGGTGGTTTGGGTTGTGCTTTATGCTTCTTCCATACTAGGGAATAACTTGATCCTTTTTATTTCAGGATGAATTAACTGCGTTGAATGTAAAGCAAGGATTTAATAATCAACCAGCAGTGTCTGGAGATGAACATGGCAGTGCAAAAAATGTTAACTTCAACCCCTCAAAGGTAACTAGTTTCCAAGTAGCAAAATATCAGTTTCCTTTTCAAATTGTTCATAAATCTATGCATCATTCAACCAGGTGACCATTGCTGAATGCATTTCCCCCAACAGATCAGTTCAAATTTCAGCAGCATCATTGCAGAGAAGCTGCGCTACAACACATTTCCAGACACAGGAAAAAGAAAGCCACAAGTTAACCAGAAGGACAATTTTTGGCTTGTCACAGCGAGATCACAGAGCTCAATCAATAACTGGTTTACAGACTTAGCAGGGACCAAAGCTCTCACCCAGCTGGCGAAGAAGGTAGGATTCTGGACCACTCCTGTAAATCAGTGAATAGATTTGACCTATGAGCGGAAGTTGTATCCTCAGAAAATCAACTTATTATGTGTAATGGATGGAACATTGCAGGAAGAACTGGACATCATGTTGGTACACCTCTGTGTTGCTCCTAGCTTGTTCGACTGTGAATAACTGGTGTGGGGCATCTTTGACGTCAAGTTTTTCTTGCTATATAAAGACATGAGAATTGAGAAACCTCAGAATTCTGCCTGACATTATTATTATGTTGTTGTGTATAGTGCAAACACAACATGTGTTTTAAAAGCTGGTTTGATTTTGTGTACAGGTGCCAATTTTCAGCAAGAAAGAAGAAGTGTTTGGCTACTTGGCAAAATACACAGTCCCTGTTATGCGTTCAGCATGGATGATAAAAATGACCTGTGCATATCACGCTGCCATCACAGAAACAAAAGTCAAGAAGCGGCATGTGATTGACCCCTGCATAGGTAAACAACCACATAACAGATCATCTGTTAGATTGGCACTGATTTAGTTTCACGAATGAAATCATAAGGAAGAAGCTGGGGGGGAAAGTGATGCCTATTAATAGTTAACCATTGTCTAGTACCCTGACTGTCTCCACTGCTCTGTGAGAAGATACGATTAGAAGAACTCTCCCAGGGGTTTGTGCAGCTGTGCGTCTCAGGACTACCCTCAGGGAAGCATTCAACCCTATCCTCTGTCTGCAGAATGGACTCAAATTATTACTAAGTACCTGTGGGAGCAACTCCAGAAGGTGGCTGACTTCTACCGGCAGTCCCCCAGCCAAGGCTGCGGCTCCCCCCTGCCGGCCACCCCTGCTGAGGTGGAGACAGCCATGAAGCAGTGGGAGTACAACGAGAAGCTAGCCATGTTCATGTTCCAGGTCAGCACGCCCTTGCATCCATCTGGCTCCTCATTACACAGCGGGTTTTTTCCCCATGGCTGATGTGCTTGGAAAAAGTAAAGTAACTATTATACATTGTCTAGCTGTAGCTTATCACCATAGGCTTTATGTTGTTTAGTGTCTGCGTTGGGCTTTGTTGAATACTTTGCAATGTGGCTGGTAAATGTAGGCTGTTCCTTGACTCTGACCACTGAAATACTGTAGAACTATGCACTTTTCATCTTTGGTCTTCTATATGTACTATTTGTACATAATGTAAATGTAAAGACCATTGCTAATAATAAGATGTGTGTCTCCAGGATGGTATGCTAGACAGACATGAGTTCCTGACGTGGGTGCTGGAATGCTTTGAGAAAGTCCGGCCTGGTGAAGATGAGCTTCTCAAACTGCTGCTGCCGCTCCTGCTACAGGTGCACCCATAAACCTCCATCTGCATCCCCTTCATATACCTCCTCCATCTTCCTCTCCTTCAGATACCTGCTCCATCTTCCTCTCCTTTATAAACCTCCATCTTCCTCTCCTTCATAAACCTCCTCTATCTACATCCCCTTCATATACCTCCCCCATCTTTATCTCTGTAATATCCCTCCATCTTCTGACTGGTTTAATTCCCTGGTTATTCATAAAGCACAGCTCAATTTGGACTGAATTTTGAAATGCTGATTAAGTTAATGTAGCGATACCATTGACCTTCAAGGAGGGTGACGTTTGGATTCTTTGTCTCTCCTCAGTACTCAGGGGAGTTTGTGCAGTCGGCCTACCTGTCGCGGAGGCTGGCGTACTTTTGCACGCGTCGCCTCAACCTGCTGCTAAGTGATGGGAGTCTGGGGCCAGGCACAGGAGGACACCCGGCCCATGGCATCCTGGCCCAGCCAGGCAATGCCCTGCCGCCCACGCCAACCTCCCAGCCGGCGGGAGGGAACCAGCCCCCGACGCCCTTCACAGACTTTTACATCTGCCCTCAACACAGGCCCCTGGTGTACGGCCTCAGCTGCATGCTCCAGGTACACTCACCCGCACTCGTTATAGTCAGGCATGGTTGTGTGAGATGGCGGTGGATGGTGATTTCATACGGCAGGCCTCGATTTGCATGCTGTGGCAGCGTTTTGCACGGCGTGAATGCTCAGCCGGGTTAGTCATGCTGTGCGCTCCTGCCTGTGTCTTCCTCAGAGTATCGTGCTGTGCTGTCCCAGTGCGCTGGTGTGGCACTACTCTCTAACAGACAGCAGGAACAAGACGGGCTCTCCCCTGGACCTGCTGCCCATCGCCCCCTCCAACCTGCCCATGCCGGGGGGCACCATCACCTTCACACAGCAGGTCTGCTGGGGTTCACATCCTTTGCTTCAGGACACTCGTGGCTCTAGGCTCGTGACAACACCGGTAGATGTAGCGTAGCCTAAGAATGACCGGACTACCTGAAACATTCTGTCGTTTTCTCTGCTGGTCCTCGTTGCATGTTTATGGCCCTGGCTGGCAGGACTGATATCTTATCTGCTGGTGTCCGGTTCAACCACAGGTCCGTGCCAAGGTGCGAGAAATCGAGGAGCAGATAAAGGAGAGAGGCCAGGCGGTGGAGTTCAGGTGGTCGTTTGACAAGTGCCAGGAGACAACTGCTGGTAAGGACACTTAATAAATAGGACCTCAGTTGAGACATTTGACAACCGACAAACAAGCATTTTATAGCAGTGAATTCATTCTGTACTTGTTCCTGGTCTATCTTTAGGTTTCACCATTGGGAGGGTCCTGCACACGTTGGAGGTTTTAGACAACCACAGCTTTGAGAAATCCGACTTCAGCAACTCCCTGGATTCTCTTTACAACCGAATCTTCGGTTCGGGCCAGAGCAAAGATGGCCATGAGGTAAAAAGTTTTGAGATGTGCAGTGGTTGCATTTAATTGAGCTCACAATCACTAAATTCAGTATGATATGACAAGGCAAAATGCCAAGTCTAAGTAGAAGGCTAACAATTACAAAAGCATTTGTCACAATGCCAAAATGACCTTTACAAGTGCCAGACAGAATCTCTGGACTATCCTCTCTGTCAATATTGTTATAATATTGGACTGTAACAATAAACAGTAGGAGTTTTAGGAGGGTTGGTAATGGCTGAATTGATCATTTGCAGAAGCAGGTTTCAACGGCCCCGAATCCTGAAATTGCTCTCAGGCGTATATTTGGAGGGGGCCCGTCCCGTTGAGCATGAACAGACGTGTGTTTGTTTCTGCAGATGTCCCCTGACGATGACGCAGTGGTCACCCTGCTGTGCGAGTGGGCGGTGTGCTGTAAGAGGTCAGGTAGGCACAGGGCCATGGTGGTGGCCAAGCTGCTGGAGAAGAGGCAGGCTGAGATCGAGGCTGAGGTGAGACTCCCTGTCCCCTTCTCTGTCACGCTCTCAACGCTCCATGGCAACGGGAATCTGCTCCCTGTTAGTCCACGGTGGCACATTCACAGTCACTGATGTGAATCCTTTTGTCGCTTGTCTAAGCATTCTGAAAGGTGGCATGCTTCCTAAAAATAAAAGTGAGGATATTGGAAACCTTTTTTGCTGATGTATTGCCTAGTTTACCCAGTAGGTCCAAAGGGCTGTTCCTTTTTGAATGCTTGTCAGCTTTTCACAGTGCTTCTGTAAATGGGTTATTAACACCCTCACTCAGTAACAGCTGTCATGGACAGATTGTAATCCATAGTGTTAAAACCCAACACAGCCAAAATGTTTATCGTTTCACACGGTGGTTCTGACACACTGCGTCCGTGTCGTGGTGTTGTGGTGTGTGTGTGTGTTTCCAGCGGTGCGGGGAGTCGGAGGTGGTGGATGAGAAGGGCTCGGTGTCGTCAGGCTCGCTGTCTGCTGCCACGCTGCCCGTGTTTCAGGACGTCCTCCTACAGTTCCTGGACACCCAGGCTCCCACCCTCAGTGAGTGCAACCTCCATCCTCCTAGTCTGTTCCCTCAGCTTGATTTACTCTTTAACCTCCTTACCAGGGCTCGTCGGGACTGATGTGGTTTGTGGTTTTTTAAACACGTTTAGTTTCAAGCTTCGGTAGAGATGATGAAATAAGCCTTGTTGTTTGTGTTCAGTGCTTTGCGTGGAGATTGTAGTGGCAGTGATTCTCTGTCTCTCTCTGTTCAGCCGAGCCGGGGAACGAGAGCGAGAGGGTGGAGTTTTCCAACCTGGTCCTGCTTTTCTGCGAGCTGATTCGCCACGACGTCTTCTCACACAACATCTACATGTGCACGCTCATCTCCCGTGGCGACCTGGCCTCCGACTCTCACCTGCCCCGCCCCCGTTCCCCGAGTGACGAGCCCTCGGATGAATCGGAACGCAAGGAGCAGGAGGCCGGCAACAGTGGCAAGATGGAGGTACGTTGGTTGCATCTGCTGTCGTTTGATGAGGACGCTGACGATGATGATCTGCTGTCGTTTTACTGTGTTTACACCCACCAGCCTGGCTGGGGGGGGAAATAACACCAGCTCTTTCTTTCTCTCCTGTTTCAGGACGCTGGTCTTTCAGAGTCCATGGAGATCGATCACAACTCCAGCGCTAACTTCGATGAGGTAAGTCCTTTTCCTGAAGTGTTCACCCTGGCTCCGCCATGTGATCTCCATCCACACGGGAACATCTCTTCCGTCTGCCGCCTTTTGGTAACCATGGAAACCCCTCCTCCTGCCGTCTCGCAGATGTTTTCACCCCCGATGCACGAGTCCAAAGGCAGCCCCTCCCCCGAGAAGCCTGCCCCGGAGCAGGAGGGGAAGGGCGGCAGCAAGGACAAGGGTCTGGACCCCGTGTTCCCCCTGGTGTACGAACAGCCCCGCCACATCCAATACGCCACTCACTTCCCCATCCCTCAGGTAAGCTGCACTAGCACGCCTCACAACCCGGAGACGCCGATGCCTTCATTCCGTTGAGCAGGAGAGAAGGGGGCAGGAGGGGGGGGGGGGGGGTGGTCTTGAACCCTGTGACCTCTTGCTCTGTTGTCATTTTCCACTGAGTTCACCCATCACCGATAGGACAGTCTATCTAGGGTGTGAACTGGGTCTTCTGCGGAAGTGGGCCTCACTGTCCCTGTTCCCACAGGAGGAGAGCGCCAGTCACGAGTGTAACCAGCGCCTGGTGGTGCTCTACGGCGTGGGCAAGCAGAGGGACGAGGCGCGGCACGCCATCAAGAAAATCACCAAAGACATCCTGAAGGTGCTCAACCGCAAGAGCACGGCCGAGACAGGTAAGCTCCCACTGGGGGAGCGCTCGCTCTCTGACTGATGGAACAGCTGATGCCACTTCCTGTTTCTGTTCCCTTTCTGAGAGCCTGTTGTCGTCCTGGCCGGAAGTGACCCGCGCTGTCGGCTCCACTTTCGTTTCTCACTCGTGTTTCAGGTCGAGACCGTGTTGCTCGTTCTTGGAATGGGGAGAGTGTCGTTGCTGCAGCTGTGTTCGATAAGGATGTTGCTGTTCTGTGTTCAACAGATAGTCGTGTGCGCGTGCGTTTGTGCAGACTCTAATGTTATCTTGCAAACATTGTGGAGACGAATGCGGTCATCTCTGTTGTTAACACATATCTGATCCTTGACTTCCTAGTTCAACACTGGCGTTAGCAACCGTCATATCTCCCCTCTGCACTCTGTGTGTCTTTGCCTTTCATTATTAAATGCATCCTCCCCCCCCCCCGCCCCCCACTTCATTACCGCCAGGGGCTCTTCTCACTCAATATTCATGTCGTCCTATTTCTATGCTAATAGCTCAGTCCACAATCACCCATTCTATCTTGTTAGCATACGACCTTAGCAGGCTGACTACAGGTCTGAAAGGTATAATGACACACACTTTTGCCTCTGTCACTCAAGCCCAGGGTACTCAAACTGACGATCTCAGGGTGACAAGCATTATTCATTTACACTTGCTCTCTTGGTTTTTGTGTAGTATTTTTTTTAAATTCCATGATGTTATTGGACTTAAGCCTAATTCAATTTCTCAGCCTTGATGGAATTCTTTAACCATGGACGATGGAATTCTCTCCCTCTCTGTCTCTCCATCTGTCTCTCTGTCTGTCTCTCCCTCCCTCTCTGTCTCTTTCTTTGTCTCTCAGGAGGGGAGGAAGGACAGAAGAGGAAGAAGAGTAAGCCAGAGGCCTTCCCTACAGCAGAAGACATCTTCTCCAAATTCCAGCACCTCTCCCACTTTGACCAGCACCAGGTCACCTCTCAGGTCAGCACTCTCACCAGAGGGCCCCAAGTTATTCCAACTATGCTTGATATTTCCTCCCTGATATTTCCTCAGCGTCGGTGCAGACATGTGAACGCCCCTGTTGTTGTTTCCTGTGTTGGGTCCGAGCAGGTGTCCAGGAATGTTCTGGAACAGATCACCAGCTTTGCCTTAGGGATGTCCTATCACCTGCCCCTGGTCCAACACATTCAGTTCATCTTTGACCTCATGGAGTACTCCCTCAACATTAGTGGCCTCATAGACTTTGCTATTCAGGTACTTTTCCGTCATCTGTCAGCAAGGATTGGAAACTGAATAGAACATCTCTGTGGGAAGTTTGATTTGATGTGGTTCCTAAACATGTCTTTCTGTTTTGTTATTTTGTAAACTGCTTGCATGTCCCTTTATCTATCCGTGTGTTTGTTTGTTTGTGTGTGTGTGTTTGTGTGTGTAGCTGCTGAACGAGCTGAGCCTGGTGGAGGCGGAGCTGCTGTTGAAGTCGTCCAGCCTGGTGGGCAGCTACACCACAGGTCTGTGTCTGTGCATCGTAGCCGTGCTGCGCAGGTACCACTCCTGCCTCATCCTCAACCCCGAGCAGACCGCACAGGTGTTCGACGGGTAGGTCCGCCCTCGCCCAGCCTCCCCTCCACCCTCGTGGGGAAAAAACCCAGCCTGAATGTGGCAGGACGGTGTTCCTAACCTGATGAACTGTGTGTGTGTTTCCAGGTTGCGTATCGTGGTGAAGTCGGGAGTGAACCCAGCAGACTGCTCCTCGGCAGAGCGCTGTATCCTGGCCTACCTGTACGACCTCTATACCTCCTGCAGCCACCTCAAGAGCAAGTTTGGAGAGATCTTCAGGTGAGCCACCAGACCCCCATCATGGTGACCGCTGCAGACCACACCAGTCACAAGAAGCACAACGACTCTTTCGTTCTGCATTCACAAATAATTCCGACATCTTTTTCTTTCTTTCCCTCCCTCTTTCCTCCCTTGCAGCGAGTTCTGCTCCAAGGTGAAGAACTCCATCTACTGCAACATCGACCCGTCCGACTCCAACATGCTGTGGGACCCCGTGTTCATGATGGAGGCCATCGCCAACCCCTCGGCCCACAACTTCAACCACTCCATGGTGGGCAAGATCCTCAACGACAGCCCCGCCAACCGCTACAGCTTTGTCTGCAACGTGCTCATGGACGTGTGTGTGGACCACCGCGACCCAGAGAGGCAAGGGGCACTTTCCGGAATCTCCCCCCCCCCCCTTCTCACAGGGGAGAGGCCTGGGTGTTGGGGCTGTGTGTGGGCTGGGGATGCTGAGCGTGTGTCTGTGTGTGTGCAGGGTGAACGACATAGGGATCCTGTGCGCGGAGCTGACGGCCTACTGCCGCTCTCTCAGCGCTGAGTGGCTGGGCATCCTCAAAGCCCTCTGCTGCTCCTCCAACAACGGCAACTGCGGCTTCAACGACCTGCTGTGTAACGTGGATGTGAGTCTGTCTGACACTCTACGGTCTGCACACACACACACACACACGAACACGTGTTTGCTTTAATGTGGTGTTTATCTCCTAGGTGAGTGATCTGTCATTCCACGACTCCTTGGCAACCTTCGTGGCGATCCTCATCGCCCGGCAGTGTCTGCTCCTGGAGGACCTGGTCCGCTGTGTGGCCATCCCCTCTCTCCTCAATGCTGGTGAGTGTCTCTTTCTCTATCTCCCATCCCCTCTCTCCTCAATGCTGGTGAGTGTCTCTTTCTCTATCTCCCATCCCCTCTCTCCTCAATGCTGGTGAGTGTCTCTTTCTCTATCTCCCATCCCCTCTCTCCTCAATGCTGGTGAGTGTCTCATTCTCTATCTCCCATCCTCTCTCTCCTCAATGCTGGTGAGTGTCTCTTCCTCTCTATTTCCCTTGTTTTCTCTATTTCCTCAACCCCCCCTCTCTACATCTGTCTTTCTTTTCATCACTCTTTCTCTCTTTTCCCCACCCCTCTCACCATCTCTCTCTATCCCTTTTTCTCTCTATTCCTCAACCCCCCTCACTCTCTACATTTCTCTTTCTCTCCATCCCTCTTTTCTTTTCTTCACCCCCCTCATGTTCTCCTCTCAGTCTCTCTCCCTCCCTCTCTCTTCCACGCTCTCTCTCCCTCTGGGTTCCCAGACGCTGCCTCAGTTTCACGTCTGCGCTTCTCCTAAAGATCTATATTTAATCTGCCCAAAGCTCACAGCTAACAGGCATTATAAATGGGTTAACAGCACACTGAGTCCCGCCAATGGAGCTTTTGAAGAAACACCAAGCTCCGTGATGCATCACTTCAGTCTGAAAGGAGTAAACACACTCCGTGTCTGATCTCTGTCCACACACACCCCACCCCACCCCCTCACACACACACACACACACACACACACACACTCCCTTCAGCAGCCTCTGTGCTTTGTGCCAGGGCCAGGGAACTGTCCTCCACGGTCAAGCTGTCCTGCTCTCTCTTGCTCTCTCCTCTTCTCACTTTCTCACTCTCTCTTTCTCTCTGCTGGACAAGGCCCCATTCAGTCATGTCGATGAGAACGGCTGTTGGTCTCTCTGCACGTGCCAGCTCCCAGCTTGTCTCGCCCTCTCACCGCTCAGCCATGTGTCCTCTCCTCAGCCTGCTCCATGCTGGCTTTTAGGATTCACACTTCACCACTCTCCCAGGGCCCAGGGTGGGGAAGCACATTTCACGTTGTATTAATTGCCTTGTTGTGCAGAATTGACCATAGAGGCACACCATGGCCCGTTCCTTTGACAGGGTGTCAGCTATTTCACAGATGTGAGTGCAGGCGGTGACACATGATCAGCGTGCAGACCGCTCCGTGCTGGCTGTGCTATAGTTTTTTCCTCTGGGGAGAGTGCTGAAGCCGAGCTATGCAGTAGAGCGCTACCCTTGGCGTGGCACATTGCTTGAAATTCTCGCAGAGTGCTGCGCTCAAAGTTCATTTGTTTGAACTTTGACATCGGTTGCCCCTGACCTTTCTAAAACTCATCCATTGAGAACAGCTGTAGGTGACCAAGCCAGGAAGGACCCAATGAAGAGAAAAACAAATACTTTGGTGTTTCAGAGTTTCCCTAACTGTATAACACAATGTTGAAAACTCACTGTGATCTTGGCACTATGCATGGCAACATGTAAGCACTCAGACGGGACTACCGGGTTTGTGAATAGGCAAATAGTTTACGAACACTGCTAAATCCAATGTGTGTCTGTGTGTGTGTGTGTCTGTGTCTCTCTGTGTGTCTGTGTGTATGTGTCTGTGTGTGTGTGTGTGTCTGTGTCTGTGCCTCTCTGTGTGTGTGTGTGTGTGTGTGTGTGTGTGTGTCCCTCAGCCTGCAGCGAGCAGGACTCTGAACCTGGAGCTCGTCTCACCTGCAGGATCCTCCTTCACCTCTTCAAGACCCCTCAGAGAAACCCCTGTCCCCAAGATGGTGCCAAGTCAGGTAGCCAACACACACGCACGCAGGCACAGCTGGCCACAGCCATACCTCCACGCCTCTCTCTCTGAAGCTGCCTTGTAGAAATATCTCGCTGCTCATTTGAAAAATACAATAGATTGCGTTTCTTGGTCCTGTTCAGATAAATCCTCTGTAGGGATCCGTTCGTCGTGTGATCGCCACCTGCTGGCGGCCTCTCAGAACAGCATTGTCGTGGGGGCGGTCTTCGCTGTCTTAAAGGCAGTCTTCATGCTGGGTAAGACTCCACGGAATAAGACATTTTCGTGACAAAATTCCCCCAATTGACCAGCCTGGTGTGACCAGATGAGGTCCTCCAGTGAAAGACCTCTACTTCCTGTTTCCTCCTCCCAGGGGACGCTGAGCTCCGGGGCTCGGGCCTGTCTCACCCCGCCGGCCTCGACGACATCTCAGGGGGACGCACGGTCTCCATAGAAACAGCCAGCCTGGATGTGTACGCCAAGTATGTGCTGAAGAGCATCTGTCAACAGGTGAGGAAACACGAGCAGAGCACAGCCTCTCCCGCCAGGGTATCGCCCAGTACACTGATACAGTTGATCCCTTTATCGGACACTTTCAATCAAAGCAACATAGCGCAAGTACAGAACATCAAGGACCCAGAAGTACCTCATTCATAACAGTAAGAATCTCCCTCATTTATAGATGTTTCTAAACGCTGCCTCCTCCATGTTTGCGGCAGAGAGGGAGTTTACCAGTAGCTGAGTGAAGAGGGAGTCTGGACTGTGTGGGTCACAGTTCAGATAGGCCAGCGGAGAGACTGTCAGTTAGCCCAGCTGGTCTCTAATGGCTTCAGGGCTGAGGTAGCCCAGCTGGCCTCTAATGGCCTCAGGGCTGAGAACACATCCCAGTGTTTTAGTTTGGGAGGCTGACTGCTGCAGCCTGACTGCTGCTGCTCGTGCTGCGCTGCACCCTCCCGTGGTTCAGCTTACAAAGCATCTGTTGAGCTCTTGAGAGGCCAGGGTGACCCTGACCCCCCCCCGCCACACTCACACACACACACACACACCCCGACCATTCCTATCAGATAACCCACTCTGTTTCAATGGGCAAATGGAACTCATGCTAAAGGCCACACAGGCTTCTAAGTCAGCCGGGGCTTGGTTTTTCGAGCTTATGTGTCGAGTCATGTCGTCAGTGTCAGCTGCTGGAGTGGAGGAGCTGTCTGCAGATGACTCACTGGGTTCTAGTGTTTACAAGGCCCCGGCCTCAGCTGTTGTTCAACTAAGCTTATTACAAGGTACAAAAACAACCCTTAACATTTCCGGGGTCACATTTCCTCTGAACTCTCTCTGTTTCCCTGTTGTCTGTCTTCCCCTTCATCTCCCCCCCCCCCCCCCCCCCCCTCTTGTCTCCCTTTCTCTCTCCCCCTTCATCTCTCTGTCCGCCCGTCTCCCCCCGCCCCTCTCTTAGGAGTGGGTGGGTGAGCGCTGTCTGAAGTCCCTGTCGGAGGACAGCAGTGCCCTGCAGGACCCCGTGCTGGTGAACATCCAGGCCCAGCGGCTGCTGCAGCTCATCTGCTACCCCCACCGCCAGCTGGACAGCGACGAGGGAGACAACCCCCAGAGGCAGCGCATCAAACGCATCCTGCAGGTCCCCACGCAGCCCCCCCACACCCTGCACACAGACGCCACGCCCAGCGGTGCATGCACCGATACCCTTTAGAGGAAGCCCATGAGCAGATGTTCAGTTCATATCATTAAAGTAAATGTATCCTGGTCACCCCTCACTGTAACAGACAAGTTACGTTTTTTTGGCTCTTGTCACGGTATAAAGTAAGAAGACACAAACCTGGGGTGTTTATTTGACGTCAGTTCTGCCATCTCTTGACTGTGGGTCGGTGTTGCACTACTGCCATCCACTGGATACAGCAGGGACAACATGCAGTCGAGAAATCAGTCAGTGAAATGTTGCCGCCACTGGGAATGCTTCCAACAGCTGTCTCTCGCTCCTCTCTCTTCAGAACATGGACCAGTGGACCATGAGACAGTCCTCCCTGGAGCTGCAGCTCATGATTAAGCAGAGCACCAACAACGTAAGGCTTCTCGCTCTCCTTTCCCTTTTCCCTCCACCGCTCCTCTATACTGTCCTCCCACTCACACACTTCCGGGCTGTGGGGAGCGTGTGAGTAACTTCTCCTCTGTGTGCCGCCGCTCCCCCCCCCCCACAGGAGCTGTACTCCCTGCTGGAGAACATCGCCAAGGCTACCATTGAGGTGTTCCAGAAGTCGGCAGAGATGAACTCCAGTAACCCCTCAGGGAACGCCTCTGCCGGCGCGGGGAGCTCCGTATCCAATAGCAACAACGCCAGCAAGACCAAGCCGGTGCTGAGGTGGGCGTACAACCTGCGACTCAAACCTGAATAATACTATAAGAAATACATCCATAATAAATAGCTCACATCATTAATGGTAAGCTGTGAGATTTAACGATATGTTCATTCAAGCCCTTGGTATGTACTAGTAAATGAAGGTCGACATGAATGGAACTCTTAAGATGTTGGTAGTGTGACCTGCACTCATACTGGTCCCGGCTGTCCTCCAGTTCGTCGGAGCGGTCCGGGGTGTGGCTGGTGGCGCCCCTGATCGCCAAGCTGCCCACGTCGGTGCAGGGTCACGTCCTGAAGGCGGCGGGGGAGGAGCTGGAGAAGGGGCAGCACCTGGGCTCCTCGTCCCGTAAGGAGAGGGACCGGCAGAAACAGAAGAGGTAACCAAAGGCCCTCTCCTCCACGGGCCACGCCCTGCTCCCGTACAGCTCTCATGTAGATAGTAGACGGATGCACTGTGCTCTCGATATTCTAATGATGGAAGTTTCTAGAAGCGGGGTGTTGTGGTGTGGTCTGTAGTGGTGTGGTCTGTAGTGGTGACCGCCTGTCTTGTTCCCAGTATGTCTCTGCTGAGCCAGCAGCCCTTCCTGTCCCTGGTGCTGACCTGTCTGAAGGGCCAGGACGAGCAGAGGGAGGGCCTCCTCACCTCCCTCTACAACCAAGTACAGCAGGTACCTGTCTCTCTCTGTGTGGCCCTCACTCCCCCTGCTCCTGTCTCCTGAATCTTTCCCCCCTCTCGGCCTCTCCCCCTCTTCCTGTCTCTCTCTCTCTTCCCTTTCTGTCTCTCTCTCTCTTCCCTTTCTGTCTCTATCCCTCACTTCCCCGCTCCCTCTCTGTCTCCCTCTCCTTCTGTCTCCATCTGTCCCCCTCTCTGTCGCTCTCACCCTCTCCCCCCTTTCTCTGTCTCCCCCTCTCCCTCCATGAATGATCTTGCCCCTGAGTAATGTGACTGATGGCGGGGTTCTGTTGCCCCTCAAGATTGTGACTAACTGGCGAGAGGACCAGTACCAGGACGACTGCAAGGCCAAGCAGATGATGCACGAGGCGCTGAAGCTGAGGCTCAATCTGGTAAGAACCCCCCCCCCCACACACACACACACCTACCCCCCACCCTGTCATCATCAGAACTTCTTCAGGACAGATTAGAAAGGCCTCACAAGCATCATATATAATGTTGGTGGTCTGTGGATAAGCCATGTGCTGGATGCTCCTCTAAGGCACGTGTGTGTTTGTTCCTCAGGTGGGGGGGATGTTTGACACAGTGCAGCGCAGCACCCAGCAGACCACTGAGTGGGCCGTGCTACTCCTCGACATCATCAGCAGTGGCACGGTGGACATGCAGTCCAACAAGTAAGACACACACACACATACATACATACTAGGGGTGGAACGATACATGTATTCGTACGGTACGGGCGTAATGGCACGGTGCATGAAATTACAGGGAGAATACACGGTATAAAATAAATAAAACTTGCTTGCAAGTTAAGTAATGTAATGCGGAACTACTGTTACATGCTCGTGTTCTTTAGGGACATCTAATCTGTAGCTCTAAAGCTCTGATTGGTGCCGCCGTGAGTCAGACTAGCTAGCAGCACTAAGGATGAGTATGGGGAAGCTACTGCTTGTACTGTTTACTGTGTTTACTGTTTTGACATATTGGCCTAATTAGGTAATCTGGCTTTCATAACTCATAACTCTTACTGACATTACATTTACATTTATTCATTTAGCAGACGCTTTTATCCAAAGCGACTTCCAAGAGAGAGCTTTACAAAGTGCATAGGTCACTGATAATAACAACAAGATAGCCCCACAGCATTGCGGGTAGTCAAAAAACAAGAAGTACATATTGTGAACAACCAAAAAATAGTGGTAAAGGGAAGAAACCATAAGAGCATGTAGTTAAACAAGTTAAAATTACACAACATTAATCTCTAAGTGCAGGTGTACCTGTAGGAAAGCAATAAAAATAGGATTAACTAAAAAAGAAGAATACAACAGTTTAAATCAGCTACCACTAACCAACAAGAGCAACAGTCTAGGCAAGAGTCATTGTGAACCTTGAGGGAACTAGCGTTGGATTCAGCAAACCATTCCTAAGTACCGTTGTACTCCCGGAACAAGTGCGTCTTGAGCCTTCTCTTGAAGGTGGAGAGACAGTCCGTGTCTCTGATGGAGGTGGGGAGTTGATTCCACCACTGGGGTGCCAGGCAGGAGAAGAGCTTGTGCTGGGACCGGGCGGTCTTGAGAGGTGGGACCACCAGGCGGTTGTCTGAAGAAGACCGTAGGTGGCGGGTGGGGGTGTAAGGCTGCAGGAGAGACTTGATGTAGTCTTGATGTAGACATAACTGCATGTTACTGGTTGTGGGGCATGTGAGTGGAAACACGCATCTGGCGTGTGCTCAATGACCGACGCCACATCACCCAGGTGTGCCAAGAACTGGAACGAGACAAAACAGAACTGTCCAACTTCTCCTCCCTACAGTGCTTAACCAGCCATTAGATACACATACAGATAGGGCCCAAAAAAAAGTCACTGACGCTATCGGAATGTACATGTCATCTTCAATGCGCCCGTATAGAGGAACCTGGTTTGTTTTACTTTTCCCTCCATTGTACCGAACTCGTACCGAACCGTGATGTATGAACCGAACCGTGACTTCAGCATACCGTTCCACCCCTAATACATGCATACATACATACGTATATAGTAAACGCATACACACACACACACAGAACATTGCCACTCTAGCTTGGAGAAAATACCTACCTTCACTTTTAGTGAGTATTTTGAGTGTGTTACCCTGTGTCATCTCTCTGTCGTGTGTGTGTGTGTGTTTGCCAGTGAGCTGTTCACCACAGTGCTGGACATGCTGAGTGTGCTGATCAACGGCACGCTGGCTGCTGACATGTCCAGCATCTCTCAGGGGAGCATGGAGGAGAACAAGAGGGCCTACATGAACCTGGTCAAGAAGCTCAGGGTGAGGAGGGCATGGGGTCACGACCGCTTTGAAGTCTGACTCAACACAATGTCTATTTCTTTGGCTTGAAAACACTTGAGTTGTGTCTACCAAGACCACAGATGGATGGTTAGGGGTCCGGACTCTCTGAAGTGATCAGAGATGCGAGGCTTTTTTATCAATGGCTCAAACAACGCATCCTTTTTTCCTGTAGAGTTGTGAGTGTGGTCCATCAAAAGGGTATCAGTTTTTGTCTCACAGTGTTTCTCTGTGACTTGCAGAAAGAGTTGGGGGACCGGCAGTCTGAGAGCCTGGAGAAGGTCCGCCAGCTGCTGCCTCTGCCCAAGCAGACCCGGGACGTCATCACCTGTGAGCCCCAGGGCTCCCTCATCGACACCAAGGGCAACAAGATAGCCGGCTTCGAGAAGGAGGTAGCGGCTGTCACTTGCCACAGACCATCTGTATACATGTTTGCCTGTTTTTAGTTGTTCGTAGTAGTTTTTTTAACCAATATAATTCCGTTGGCCACCAGGGGCTCCAAGTGTCCACCAAGCAGAAGATCTCTCCCTGGGACGTGTTCGAGGGGCTCAAAAACTCGGCCCCACTCTCCTGGGGCTGGTTCGGTACGGTCAAGGTCGACCGGAAGGTCACCAAGTTGGAGGAGCAGCAGCGCTTCCTGCTCTACCACACCCACCTGAAGCCCAAGCCCCGCACCTACTACCTGGAGCCCCTCCCCCTGCCCCCCGAGGAGGAGGAGCCCCCCACGCCCGTGCCCCAGGAACCAGAGAAGAAGATGGTGGAGGCCGTGAAGCCGGAGAAGAGCGTTCCCACCGTGCCCTCCGACTCCAGCAAGAAGAAATCCAGCAAGAAGAAGAAGACTCCCTCCACCAGCAAGACTGATGTGAGGAGGAGGGGGTGGGGGGGTGGGGGGCTGAGCTCAGAGTACCACACACAATGACAGTAGGATAGGCTAACCAGGGTAGGCTGACCAGGGTAGGCTGATCAGTACCGGTCAACTATTCTCCTACCTCAGAATTTGTGTGTGTGTTCAGTAATCGCTAATTGTGTCCATCTTTTGGAAGATGTGAAATGTGACGTGTTCTCCTCGTATCCCCAGGACTACGTGACTCGTACACAGGGAGGAGGGCCCTATGGCACGGGGATGCCCCCTGAACTCATGGGCCAGCAGAACCACCCCTACAGCAGGATAGGCTACGGCCAGCAGCCCATAGGCATGTACGCCCAGAACCAGCCTCTTCCTCCAGGTCAGTCTCAACGTCCTCAATGTCATCACTAACACCAACCATCCATGCCTGTAGACATTCTCCTCAGTTGGGGTAGCAGTGTGTGTGTACCCCTAGCCCAGCCACTGATCCATAACACTGCCTATGAATTGAACTAGTACAGCTTTTCAACCCCACCCACCCTCTCCTTCTCCCTCCCCCCACAGGTGGCCCTGGCCTGGACACGCCCTACAGACCAGTCCGGAACCCCCCCATGGGCACGCGGCCCACGCGGCCCAGCTACCCTGGCATGATGCCCACCATGCAGGGTGGCATGCCCGGCATGATGGGACTAGACAAGCAGTACCCGATGGGATACAAGCCTCAGCCAAACTTACCGCAGGGCCAGATACTGAGGCAGCAGCTACAGGTCAGACTGGTGAGTCTGCAGTTTGTAGACTCCACTCCGGGGGGCGGTAATGAGCTGGATCTGGACACAGTTCTGGGGGTTTCATTCGTTTCATCTTATTGCCTGATCTGAAGATAGAATCACTGTGAATTATGTTCCTCCATGTGGAGGGTGTAGGCAGAGGTCTGTCAGGAGGTTGGAGACTAACGTGCTCTCGTCTGCTTTCAGAACCAGAGCATTATGGGACAGCAGCTGCGTCAGATGGTACCCAACCCCCAGTACACCTCCATGCAGCCCTCCCAGGCACGTCAACTCCACTGACCAGCAGAGGATTCCTTTAGAATCAATCCCTGCAACAACACTGAACTATCCACTGTCACCAGCCTTGTCTTTTCATATCCCTCCCTCTCAATCAAGTTTGTTTGTGTTTGTGTTTTTTTTCTCACTCAGCAGAACATCTCCCAGGGCTATACCACGTACGGCTCCCACATGGGCATGCAGCCTCACCCCACCCAGGGCGGGGGCATCGTCCCCCCCTCCTACCAGAGCTTCCAGGGCTCTCACCCTGGCAACAACCCGGCCGTGGTGGACTCTCTGAGGCAGATGCAGCAGAGGCCCAGTGGCTACGTCCACCAGCAGGCCCCAGGCTACGCACACGCCATGCAGAACACACAGAGGTCTGTACTTCTCTCCTTGAGGTTATATGGGAAAAGTAGTGCCTGTCGGCCAGGTTCAAATGAACAATAGTGACGTCACTTATTGTAGTTCTTATGAGTGTTTAGAGCTGCTGCGTATTTGCAGGCAATGTGTTTCTGTGCTCTTGTTTCTCTCTGAAACTTTCCTCTCCCCCAGGTTTGCCCACCAGCCCCTCCAGCAGGCTCCCATCATGCACGGCCTGAGCCACATGGGGGGCCAGGGGGTGCACCCGGGGATGAGACCCAACCCCTCGATGGCCGAGCAGCAGCAGCAGGCTCAGCAGCAGCAACAAGCACAGCAGCAGCAGTACCTCAGACAGCAGGCCATCAGAGTATGCACGGGCTACCTCCGCACACACACGGCTCCATTGGCTACCTCCGCACACACACACGGCTCCACGAGCTACCTCCGCACACACACGGCTCCATTGGCTACCTCCGCACACACACAGCTCCACTGTGGACATAGGAACTGATACGACAGACCAACCCAGGACGGTGGTTGAGATAGTGTGCTATATCTCAGATGTTTGCGTGGAATAACTTGACTTCAATTCGATATTGAAGTTTACTGTTTGCTCTAACTGAGTAGCCTATATGTCGCCCTCATTCAGGCCCAACAGCAACAGCAACAAGCTCAACAGGCCCAACAACAGCAGCAGCAGGCCCAGCAACAGGCCCAACAGCAGGCCCAGCAACAGGCCCAGCAGCAGGTCCAGCCTCAGCAGGTCCAACAGCAGCAGGTCCAGCCTCAGCAGGTCCAGCAGCAGCAGGTAGCTTCGGCCCAGCCCCCAGCCCAGAACCAGAACCAGGCCCTGGGCATGCAGCCCCTTCCCCCTCAGCAACCAATGGTAGGTCCTACACAAAACCTGAGACGTAGCACAAGGCACATCATATGTCATCGAAAATATTGTTTCACCATGATTCTTCTCCAATATGAAGGGAAAACCTTTTGTTGTAAATAGAAATGTTACAGTGCTTTCTGTGTGCTTGTCCCAGTTCCCTCGACAGGGCATGCAGCAGACTCAACAGCAGCAGCAGACCGCAGCACTAGTCAGGCAACTCCAACAACAGCTCTCAAGTAAGCCATTTTGACTGTTTTATCATTATCCTGATGAAAATGTAGGCTAGAAACAGTATATTACATGATCCAGTCACCTTCAACTATGTCATTGTATTAGGAATATTGCTACAGGGTGTGGATCTTTCACATTCTCACAAAACCTTTCATGTTTTTGTTTCTGTCTCCAGATACACAACCTGGACAGAACACCAACTCATATTACTGATTGTGCTTGTGTAAATGAGTGTGTGTGTGGAGGATAGAGAGGACCCTGTATGTGAAAGTGTCCCCAGCCTGTAGCTGGGCAGACAGACGTCCAGTGCTGTGTGCAGGCTGTGTAGAGGAGTAGGCTCTTAGGAGGGAAACTGCTATAGGCCAAAAGGACAAGCGAACACAAGCAGGACTCAATCACAGAGGCAACATGCTGTTTGATCCATTTCAATTTCAGTCATGTAATTATGAAATCCAAGGAGGGATTGTGCTGTGAAATATTATGATAATGGAGAACAATGGAAAGGTTTATGTAAAAAAGAAGTACAAGAAATTATAAGAATAATGCAATTTTTTTATTTTATTTCAATTTGTACAATTTTTCAGTTTAGTGTATTTCTCATTAAAAAAATCATGTCAGTTTTTAGGTCTTGTGTTTGTTACATTTATAGGATATTAAGGATGACTCCATGGACAGATCCACTGAGCACGCTATGCAGTAGGGTTTCCTGTCTCTATGGTGACTGACTACCAAATTCCCAACAGATTTGATCAACTCTCCATCTAATGAAAGGTGCATGTCTGTACCATTGACATGATTGCACTGCCTTAATGATGGTGTCAATGTGTGAGTAGATGATGAAACTGTGTCAGGCCATATCAATTACAAATATCCATGAGACAGGCAGGCTGTGTAGGCTGATTTCAAGAAATAAAATCACCTGATAATTTAATTGATTATTTATTCATCTCAAACGTTGACTTGGGTTACAGTTTACGATGCTTGTTTTCTGTCTTTCTTACTTTTCTTCGGCTTCTCCTTATCTACGTTTGGTCTCTCCAAACGACTAAAAAGTAGTCCAGTGTCAGTCCCCAGCGCTCTCCCCTCAAAGCAGCACTCCCTTTCCCCATACTTCTCCAGGAAGTTGATATCCGCCCAGCTCCTCTCCCCGGGCCTCACTCCTAGCCTGGATAGCAACTTATCTGCTGTCTGTGGCACTACTGGCTGCAGCAGGGTTCCATAAACCCTGAGGCACTCCAGGGACACATGAAGGATGGTGTCAAGCCAACGCTGATCACTACTCTCCCCTCTGTCCAACTTCCATGGCGCATGTCTTTGGATGAAACTGTTTGTTTGCCTTACACAGTTGTTGATGGCCTCAAGCGCCTTGTACACCAGCATGTTGTCATAGTGCTGCTCTACCACAGCTTGTAGTCTGGCTACAGACTCCAGCATGTGGTAGTCCTCGGCTACAGCTCTCCCCCTGGATTCCCCTGATGATGCACAAGGAAAACAGTCAGCCCAGAACTGGGTGTACGTCTGGGCTGGGTTGAGAGACAGGGCTGTGCAGCGGTTCAGAAGACCACCCAAAGAGTCCGCCAGCTCCGAATTCAGCAGTTTGACCACTTTGTCGTCGTCATAGTCGCAGTCAGAGTCTGGGACGCCCTGACGTAGGAGAAAGTACCTGATGCCATCAACCGTGAACCTTTGTGACCTCTCCTGGGGATCCACCACGTTCCCCAAGCTTTTAGACATTTTCTTCCCCCTGACCGTCCAATGAGAATGTACATGTATACTCTGTGGGAGGGGCAACCCAGCAGCCAGTAGGAAAGCCGGCCAATAGATGGCATGGAATTTCAAGATGTCCTTCCCCACAACATGATGGGCAGCACTCCACCATGCAGCGTGTGTGTGAGGATAGCCAGTAACCGTAAGGTAGTTGACCAGTGCATCCAACCACACATAGATGGTCTGGTCAGGGTCACTGGGAACAGGAATCCCCCACTGGAGCCGGCTTCTCTGGCGGGAAACAGAGAGGTCTGGTAGGTCATCCTGCAGCCACTGGAGAACCGCCTGGTGGAAGCGGTCTGGCTGCACAGCCTTGGGATTGAACCTCAGCCAGTCCTGAAGCTGAGACCGGAATTCAGACAAACGGAAAAGGTAATTGTCCTCCTTCATCCATTCCACCTGCCACAAACAAAGTTATCAGTTACCTTGTGTGTGCGTATGTCAGAAAGTGAAACAAATAAATGCTTGGTATTTGTTTACAGTTGTCTTCACATTAGCCAACATATTTGATACTTAAGACATTGTTTAATCCATTGACCATTCATACTGTTTATTACCTTATGGCCGCTCTCCAGTGATATCTTGATATCCTTCCCTGAGGCGTCTGTAGCATGGCCCACCTGGGATGGAGTGAGGAAGCTTTCATCCTGTGTCGAGTACCAGCCTTCATACTTCCCCTTGTAGATGAAACCCTTGGCTTGAAGAGAAGTCCAAAAGTGCGCCACCGCCAGCCTGTGCCTCTCCTCTGTAGTCCTAATATAGTCTGTGTAGGAGATATCACAGCTCCTAAAGAGGTGTTTGAATCTCTCGGACACCTCCGTGCATAATGTCAAGGGGTCTTTTCCGGCAGCATCTGCTGCCTGCTGAATTTTCAGGCCATGCTCATCCGTACCTGTAAGCAAAAAACGGCATTACCACAAGCCATCCATTTACTCTCAGTAAACATGTATTCCAGTGTATTCTGCATTTACCTGTGGCGAACTTTGAGTTGAAACCTTGCAGGAGTTTATATCTATGCAGGAAGTCAGCTGTCACAGCGGAGTACAAATGACCTATATGAGGGGCAGCATTCACATAGAAAATTGGGGTGGTAACGTAGTAGGTCTTGTCTTTACTGGAACTATTCGTCCCCAGGTATCTCAACAGGAGTCTTTGATTTTGACGCAAGGACCCACTGGAAAGCAATCCGATTGTTGCCTTAAAGTTTCTGAACATGGAGAGATGGGTACTCATCCTGTCCCACCATTCCAAAAATAAACTTAAAGAAGGAACAGTTCCCACGGGGTTCTTATAGTAAGTAGAACATAGCTAGCAAGCTAGCAATAATTACAATCCTTTTTTAAGAAACTATGAATCCGTACCATTGGAAGAGCGGAAGACTCAGTGTTATTTTGATTGTACGAAAGAGGTCCAGTTTCTAGTCAGCTACATGTAAAAGCACGTTTCAAGGTTAGATTTTCTTCCGGTTTGATCCCAGCGAATAGACCTATCATAAGTCAGTGTGTTAAGTATGACCCCGCCTTTTCCGAGCAAAATCCAATCAGATCGACATACACTTTCACTGTAAACAGTTGTTAAAACACGAATTTACGTTGCTGCATTTATTTAAAATAAAACAATACGCATATGTTAATGTTATACGCATTCAGACATATCAGAAGGTCAACATACAGCGAAGTTAATAGCAGATTGTTACTGATTATGCAGCACAGACAGGAAAAGAACAGGAAGAAGAGCCAAGTCCTGGGTGGGGGTTGGTCAGATGCTGCTGCGCTTTACTTCGCCTAATCGAATGGGTTGACAACAAAATTAAGGTAAACTTTTAAAAATCATGTGTGTATGTATAAACTGCAAAATAGCTGGAAACAGTTAATCTAAGCGGTAAGGCGTGTGAACAACTACTTATTAAAACAGACGGCAAGTTTTGACTGCTTGCTTCAGACGATATTAGCTAAAAAGTTGCATTTAACCCGGGTAATTAAACAAATCCATTTAAATCAATACCGATTTGTATTTTTTTTGACACGTTTGAGATTGCATGTGCCACTATTTATACTATAGTTTAGATAGCAATCGTATCAATCGAAACTAATTGACAAGGCTATGAGCAACCTGAGAGCACACCCCCAATCATGTGATAATGCAAAAAGTTTAGAAACAAGCTAACGCGAGCTAACGCTGCGCGGTACTACTGTTAAATGTTGCTGCCGTAATCAATTGACAATTGTTTCCGATAATTTTAACACGTTATGGTTTCCAGATGGAAGTAAATCGTTTGGATTTTTACATTGGCCTCTCTCTTGCTATGAGCTCGAGCATCTTCATCGGAGGAAGTTTTATCCTGAAGAAGAAGGGGCTACTGCGATTGGCTGGCAAGGGTTCTATGAGAGCAGGTACTGAACGCACCTGTATTGTATTGTATTCGTAACCCTATAAACCAAGCACTGTATACATGATGCATTGCCTATTGCATTTTTATGATAAACATGATTTTTCGTTTATTTATTTGCAGGCCAAGGAGGCTATGCATATCTGAAGGAATGGCTTTGGTGGGCAGGATTAATTTCAAGTAAGTGTTGTTTTAAAAACTTTGTTCTAACTTTATAAAATAAAAGACAATAACTACAGTTGTGTTTCATGGTACAGTATGTGCTGTTTTCAATTTGTCAACCCTGTACTTACTTTGCCTACTGATTTTCATCAATCACATTGTGGCCTTTGTTTTCAAAGAGAAAGGGAGGCTATTGTGGGTTTGGTATTTTTGCTGGTTGTACTTTTGAGTTTATGCAACACCCACAAGTAGCCATATGGAAATCTTTAAAGTACACATTCCTCAAAAAACATTTGCATATGGAGGCGGAATAAGCAAAATGATAAAAACACCTTTATATTTACAAAAATTACCCATACCATCCACAGCATACTGATGTTGATCTCTTGCATTTCAGTGGGTGCTGGCGAGGCTGCAAACTTTGCTGCTTACGCGTTTGCCCCTGCAACTCTGGTCACACCACTCGGAGCATTGAGTGTACTTGTGAGGTAGCTAAATGTATATGACCACAGTTGTGATACTTACTCGTTGTTCTATTAACAGTCAACACAATGAGAGATGTGGTGTGATCTCTTTCAGATCACACTTTCAAACATTGTCATGCTTTGAAGGCCTTGTGGTCTCATTGACTCATCAGACAGTGTTTATTCTGATGATTTTAGCAAGACCTATCTTCATGTCTTGCTCCGTCTCTCACTCCTTACCCCAGTGCAGTGCTGGCCTCCTACTTCCTGAATGAGCGGTTGAATGTGCATGGGAAGGTGGGCTGCTTAATGTGCATCCTGGGCTCCACAGTGATGGTCATCCATGCCCCTCTGGAGGAGGAGGTGGCCTCCCTTAGCGTCATGGCTGAGAAGCTCAAAGACCCAGGTACGGACAGCACACATCACCGTCCATGCACAGTGTTCGTAGTAACTACAACTTGAGGACCAGCTGATCATGTGCAAAGCCGCAAATATAATAATATAAATAATATAATAAATAATATTCCAGATCAACGCTGCTTGTTTAGCTCAAATTCATATTTGGATTTGGCACCATTTCTGTTATTGGATCGTGTTGTGATCTCTTCCAGGGTTCATCATATTTGCTCTGTGTGTTGTGGTGGGCAGCGGGGCCCTCGTCTTTTTTGTTGCCCCGCGTTACGGCCAGAAGAACGTGCTGGTCTACATCCTGATCTGCTCTGTGATTGGGTCTCTGTCTGTGTCCTGTGTCAAGGGGCTGGGCATCGGAATCAAGGAGCTCTTTGCTGGGACTGCTGTCCTGAAGGAGCCCTTGTTCTGGGCTCTGCTAATATGCCTGGTGATATGCGTTAGCATCCAAATCAGTTACCTCAACAAAGCCTTGGACATATTCAACACCTCTATAGTCACACCAATCTACTATGTGTTCTTCACCACCTCAGTAATGGCCTGCTCTGCTATCTTGTTCAAGGAGTGGTTGAGTATGAGCACAGATGGGGTGGTGGGGACAATCAGTGGGTTCCTCACCATCATCTTGGGGATTTTTCTCCTCCATGCCTTCAAAGACATTACCTTCACCTGGGATTCACTGCCAGTTTACCTGAGAAAGCGTCCTGAGGGGTCACCCTGGAACCACCAGCCCTACATGGCCCTCCCCAGGCAAGAGAGAAAGGCAGAGGAGGAGGAGGAGGAGGGGAAGTCGGCCAGAAACGGGAGCTCCAAGGCTGGGTACTCACCAGAGAACTCCACCAGGAGGAATAATAGCTTTGTTGCCACTTAAAGCTAACCTGTAACTAAAGTTCTGACCATGGCCTAGTTTTAGACCTAGATTTATGGTAAACCAAATAGACAGGTATGTCACATGATGGTTACTCAATCTGTAGCAACAGGACATGTTTTCTTTAATTTACCATGCACTCTTTCTTTAAGAACACTGTACTGTTGCAAATGTTTTATGTCAATTTCAGTTTACTTTGTTGTATGTGCCAAAGTCTGTTCACTGGTTTTAGTAGTTAGTCTTGGACTTATATATATATATATATATATATATTTATTTGTGATAAACAATCTGAAGACATAGACATTGTAGGCTAATCAAATTGAATGTTTGTTCACGGTAATTCATACTGTTACCTTTTTACTGTTAAAGGGGCAATTGACTGGGTTTTTTGGGTATTTCACACTGTTCCTTAAGGTCTCCGAATAGGGTATGTAACATTGGTTGGGTTGAAAATGGCCCGGGTGCTGTTCTATGCCCTCTGACAGATCCTCTGAAATGTTCCCGGGAAAAAACACTAGCTTTTCTCCTTTTATGGTATGCTCATTAATATTTAGATAAGCTGCGCGCTGATTGGTTGGTTATCAACGAGTGAAGCTGGGAGCAAAAACGCAACACGGCCAACAGCAGCACTCGCTGAAACACCGAAGTTGGAGACTTGAAATAAAAACGCGCAAATAAATCTATTGTGTCTACACAACACTGTTTTCAACAGATTGACTATATATCATTTGAAATGATAACATTACTTGTTTCCACTTCTGTTGTTAAAGCAAACTGGATTGACTTAGGTGGGTAGAACGTTAGGCTACAGTTTAGCAACCAAACCATATCGTGATTCTACTCGGCTTCAGTTAGCTAGCTAGGCTAGCTCTAGATATCTTGCTGTAAAATAACATGACAAAGATCTGGACAAACATGCATCGTGAATTGTAGATTTTCATTACACAGGTTATTTATTTGAATGAAACACAGTCAGGAACATGAATCAACGTTAGCCCCATTGCCAATAAACTAGGCTAAATGATCACACATTCTACCTATGCTCTTGCATTAACTAGCAAGCTAAACTTGTTTACATGCCTACAGTCTAGGTGTTACTAGTAACAGTTACTAGCAATGCTAACTTATCCTGTATCTGTAACCTGCCTTTCTCCAGTTCTTTCAAATAGATTATCTGGACAGGCGTTAGCAATAAGCCAGACTGCAGTTCGTTTTCTGACTATTTTTCGGAAGCTTCCCTTCTAATACCGACTACAGCTAGTCTAGCTAGAGTCATTTGATGTGTGTAGAAACGTATTTAGCATTCTACCTGGTATGCTGTATACAGGAAACGTTAGCATTGCTAATAACTGTTAGCACAACATCATACTGTCCTTATAGCTTGCGGTTGCAATGAGCATACGGTTGGAACAGCACCTCTTTCCAGGTTCAGCTTCCTAGCATATCCTGCTTGAAATTGTCCAAGGTTGTCAAAACTGTCTTGGGTGAAATGTTCAGAGCAAATGAATGATTGAGTGTCGAACTTCGCCGGGATCTTCTCATAGACAACAGTAGCCATGCCTGTTGAATGTTCCTTGGGAAGACTGAGTGTTAGCCTTCCCTGTACAGCCTGGAACACAGCATTTACGACCGTGGTCCATTTTCAATATCCTTGTTATAATTCAAAACGTTCTTCTTTGTAATTCCTTATAAGTAGCCCACACGCGCAGCTAAACTAGTATCGGGGCGTGACAAAGATACAGACCAGAGCCAATAAGAGGGCGATCACCGGTCCTACGTAGAACCGGTGGCTTTGTTGAAAAGCTAGCGTTTTACAGCCAATTTTTTTCTTTTTGAGATTTGAATAGGAAAGAGGTGTCAATGGACTTTGATATTCACGGTATGTTCAGTTTACCCTCCAAACTGTCGTTTTTCAACAATGACAAGGTAAAATCGGTTTTGCAGTCAATTGCCCCTTTAAGTTTTATAAAGCAAAAAGGTTCTGGTGTTTCCCTCCCCATAACATCTGCACTGTTTGTAGGTAACCAATGATGTCATGGTGTGGTAAATGTAATCCTCCACCTTCCCCACCCCAAATGAACCTTGTGCCTTACTGTTATTTAAATACTTACTGCTCCATGTTTTGATAATTATACAAATGTGCCTTTGTTCCATACGTGAAAGATGCATGAACTTGATAATTACTATCCGTTGTAATTTCCTGACCATAGAAATTCATCCGTTTCTGAGAAGCATGTACATTAAAATGTAACATTTTTAGAATACACATTGAAAAACAAATTTGTAACAACCTGTTGATTTGTATGTTTCTGTTTAGAATAAACATTTGAAACTGTACATCACCACAGAACCAGTGCATTCTAAAAGACGGAAAACTACAGAAACCATACATATACTTTTTATTGCGTGTTCAGTAAAACATTTGATTTAGCAATAAACCATGCAATTATTTTCCAACAAGACACCATTTCTTACTGATTGGTGCTTAACCTGTAGAGCTCCCAATGTCTTATTTAGGAGTGCAGTGTGTGAGTGTCTCAGATATCATGGTCTTGCATCAGATCTCAGGGTTTTCACCAGCCATGTAGGAACTCTACTAGAGCTTTGTCCATAATATCAACTTTAAGGGGGCATGGACCTCTTTTTTGGACTTCACAGACATCAACTTTCAATCTAACTTCACATTGTTACCACACATCCTATGACACAAGAGAAAATGAGTCCATACTTATCTTGGTGACAATATACAACAACCTAGTCTGAGGCACTTATCAATAGTAACACTTCCATGTTTCCTTTTGGTTCTCATTGCACCATATAGAAATGTGGCATGGCTATGCGTGAAAGCCAGTGGCCATCGGTGTCCTGTGTCCATTTTGTGGAAGAGTCTTTGCTATTCGGACATGGACTCCGAGAATGATCCTCGACCCCTCTGAGTTTGTTCCAGTCTGTTTAGGATGAACTGGCTAGTGTCAATGAAACGTTCTACGCAGTTCACAAAGCAGACTTCTGTCCTTGAGTCTAGCTTTGGGCCAGGCTTCTCCATGCATTTCTCCTAAAAGGGGAGACAGAAGAGATGGACCAATCATTTCAGGATACCTGTGACCTGGACATAAGCTACATGCAAGTTATTCATAAGTTGTGGTTTTTAAAACAGTTGGTTAAAACTGTCTCTAAAATGGACTGACATCCGACGAGTCTTGAAAGAACCTGGCTGTGGCTACAAACGTGCTAACAGATTATCTAGCTACTAGCTAGATAGCTATGCAGGCCTCAAAATAGCATTCCTATAACATAAAACAGCATATTCCATGCTTGCTAAATCCACGATAACTGGCATGCTTTAAATGCTGATTTGGCTGCCTATGTTCCATATGTCTACATGCTCAGGTGAGAAGATGTAGCTACCACCTAGCATTGAGCTAGAAAGCTCAGAATGAGTACTGAATCTTTTCTTACCCAACAGACTTCCGTCATCTGATGCACCAACTGCTGAAACCTTTGTTTTTGAGACTCAACTTCGATAAATTGCTGTAGCTGAGGGTCAGCCGTTGCTCCTTGGCTGTCCATGATTTATTTCAAATCTAGAAATACGTGATCTTAAACAACAGATATTACAGTTCCTGACCTTCACGTGTATGGATGGACTCAAAAGCATGATGGGAAACCGGAAGTTATACCAAACAGAATGCAAGAACGTAGGTGTGGGTGAAAAACACATAGGTAGGTATCCTTTGTATTTCAAAACGTTTCTATTGTCATTTAGTTTCTCTCGTAAGAGAGATTTAAAATGCAGATTATTCTTAAAAATCTAAATATCAGATGATAGACATCAGGCATACTAACTTGGAATGTAACACAAAAGAAGACACATTTTATTTAATGTTGGTTGGGTCTACATGGAATGAAATTACTAATAATAATATTTAATAATATTAATAACAATGTTGATGATAATAATAATAATAGATGTGACTAAATTAATTTACATGACTCATAACAGACAGTATTCAATATGCTCTTTTCAGCAACAGTTTCATGCTTAATTCTGCAAATCACACTATCTACATTGCTAAAGGTGTTCACATTACTGACGTTCTTGAGATTTCTCCCATGTTCAACCAGGTAGCTTCCTCAGCAACTGTGGTTATTTGAACCTGCTTTTGAACGTGCAGTTCTTACTACTTCTCCATGAGTAGGGATCTGAAGGACTTTTGAAGTTGGATGCCCAGAGCGGAAGAGGGACTTCTATAAGGAAGTGTGTCCCTCAATTAGTGTGAACTGTTCACGTGTGATTTATTGGAGATCGTAGAGCAAGTCCTGAGTAGTCACAACAAGCTCCTCGAAGTTGGGCCTCTCTTCAGCCTTCTACGATATAAATCAAGAGGAGAGATAGATGGTGTGATGAGTAGAAAAGACAGTACAAGATGACAATTTTTATATTATCAACAAATACAAATACCTCAATCCAACAGCTTGTCATAATAGTGTACACCCTGTCATTGGCCAGCTGGGGGCGATAGAGACGCAGGCCTCTGGACACCTGCTCCACAATCTCTGTGTTGTTTAGTCGTTCATAAGGCATCCTGCCCAAAGTGTAGACCTCCCACATTAAAACTCCTAAACCAGAAAACACTGAGTGAGTCCAAGACAACCTGGTGAAAATAAGATCAGGATCACAAAAGTATGTGGATTTAATATATTCTAACCAAATGCCCAGATGTCTGACTTGCTGCTGAATTTACAGTAAAGCAGCACTTCAGGAGGAGACCAGCGGACTGGGAATTTCGATCCGGCAGAGCTTGTGTACTCATCATCTAAGACATACCTGAAACGTCAGGTATCCCTCCCATTAGATTGAGTGCAGGAATGTTGATTGTGTCTTACTGTTGTGTGATTTTATTCAGAGCAATATCATGCATTACCTTGATAGTCCAAAGTCTGTCACTTTAACTGTGCCATTTGTATCTACCAAACAGTTTCTGGCCGCCTATCGAAAAAAACAGTGTTCCATATAAGTATACATGTTATTTTGGATCACATGCAGCATTCTAAACTGCCATCACACACTTTTAAAGTGTAATAGTGTGAGACTCTTGTCATGTTTACCATCATATAGTGCTGTATCATAACAGTGTTTAATATGTGCCTTTCTCTCACCAAGTCTCTGTGGATGTACTGCTGGCTCTCGAGGTAGGCCATGCCCTCAGTCACATCCTTACACATCTCCAGGAGCTGGATGGGTGTGGGGTGCTGCTTCAGGCCTTCACGCAGGTATGACAACAGGCAGCCATTAGAGAGGAACTCAGTCACTATGTAAATGGGCCTTTGTTTGGTGCAGACGCCATACAACTGAACCAAGTTCTCATGACGGAGCTTCCTGGTTCCACCAAAAACAAGAAGAAGGGACAACTTCAAATGTGATTTCATCCTGAATGACACTGTGAGACGACGTGACTTGTTTAGAGATAACGGTCATGTGTAGGAAGTCTGTCGCACACTCACATCATGACTTTGGCCTCTTCGATGAAGTCATCCTCTGACATGGAGCCCTCTTTAATCATCTTGATGGCCACGTCATGCTGACCCTGCCATTTCCCATACTTCACCACTCCAAACTGGCCGTTCCCCAGCTCTTTGATAAAAGTCAGGTGGCGGGGATCAATCTCCCAAACACCTGGAGGATACAACAGCCAATGACATGTTCCCTGTTGAACACGGACTTCCCTTAACAGTCAAATGCACACATTCTTTATAAACAGTCATATTGTACACATTTGACTTATTTTACTTATAATTACATTATAGTAATTTTATTGTATATTATTATCCATTCTATTCTGTCCAGTCTTTTACTTACAGTATTTGTTTGATCTCTTTTTATTTTTTTACTTACTATGTTTATTGTTATGCTCCAGCCTACCAAAGCAAATTCCTCGCACGTGCAAATTTACTTGGCAATAAACCGGATTCTGATTCAGATTTTTGGTGTTCTGTTAACCTACTGTGAGAACGAAGACTCATACGCACCATAGCCCAAGCCTGCTGTTGATGGGGCGTTCTGTTTCTGATTGGAAACAATGTACTTGAGCCTGCTCACCATGCCTGTTTTGGGAAGGGTGTAAAGACATTGTGCATCTGTCAAGGTGACATACATGTACAGTTATGGTATGAAAAGACTTTGGATGGATGGCCAGAGGTACCTGCCGCATTGTGCTGGTGATAGTTGATAAGTTCTTGAATGCTGCTGAAATTGTGCTTCTCTGCTAGGTAGTACTGCCCTTGTGGGGTAGTACAGATATTATAGTGTCTGCAGCTTGCTGCAGCATCCCTATGAAATAAAGAATGGTAGGAGCAGATTAGTAAAGCAGACAGATTATTTTGAAATCTGAGATCTGCCACAGCACGAAAGCTAAATTGCAATATCTAACTGATACTGATGGGTACTACTGATCCCTGGTTTTGCATGGACAACATTTACATCTCTCTTCCTTTGCAGACCACGGTTTCCGCTTGCAGTATTAAGTTCTTCTTTTGCTTTTCACTCATGGCTCGGCCATGTCTCTCAAACAAACTTACCCTCCAGCCTTGGTTAATAAAGATACTGTGTATTTTCCCGCCTTGCTTGAATCTCGCACTAAAAAGCCTCCATCTTTGTTCTGTGAAAAACCACAGCATGACAGGATGGTGAAAGTTTGTTTTAACCAAGTAGAAGATGAAAATCAGTTATGTATATTGCTCTAATTTATTCACCTCAGTCTTCAATAGTTTCTCTGCTTGGCTGCGATTCATGTTTTTACAATACCAGCTGAGAGAAAAAGGTCAAATGTGCATTTTCAGAACTGAAAGAATAATTGACCTCACAGCAATGGGTTTTACAGGATGTCACATGACTGTTACTTCCTCATTTGGCAATATCAGCTGCCTAAGGGATGTAACTTTATCTTTTGGGAGGGTGGCAGGGGAATTTGGTACCTCACATGGAGGTCAGAATCTTAACAATGTAAAGCTGACTGACTTCAGACAAACCCATTATAATAAATGTAAATGTTTCAAAGTTTAACATGACCACACTCACTCAAACCCTTCCAGTCCATTTCTGGCTTTCACCACAAAATTACTTGGAATATATCCCTCATTGCTGCAAAGGAAAGACAGAAACATACCAGTTTTCACAGTCAGATAAATCCATGTGCAAATACAGTTAACTAAATGTGAAATATGTTTGTCTAGGAAGACTCATACACGCATGATCTCGTGCATCTATTCTTAGGACCGTGTTATTGCATTGTTACACACATATTGTTACTCTCTCACCCATATTTATCTCTGGCCTTCCACCAGTGCAGATCAGCGATCTCTAAGATGGTGTACTCCTCATCGCTCCTGAGCTCCAGGTCCTGAGGGTTCATAGGTGTGTACTCATACTCAGCGATGACCGTCATGCCCACAGAGGGGCCAGACTCCTCAGGAGGCTGAGGAGGTAGGGCTCTGGTAGCTGTCTCCTGGGCAACAGGAGAACAGTGCGAGAAACAGTGGAATGAGGGAGCCAATTGGAATACAATAGTGTTTTTTGTTGTTGTGTGGTGATCATACTGTAGGTTACTCTGTTAGTTTGAGTATGTGATGAGTATGTGAGTGCAGGACAACAGAAGGATAGGTACTTCTTCAGGGGTCGGAGGAAGAGGTTTCCGGGATTTTCTTCGAGACCCCTTTGTGAATCCTATGTGGGAGAGAGGAAGGGTCAATATCAAGTTAGATGATTATACAGTGCCCTCCAAAAGTATTGGAACAGTGAGGCCAATTCCTTTATTTTTGCTGTAGACTGAAAACATTTGGGCTTGACATCAAACGATGAATGTGAAACCAGAGATCAACGTTTCAGCTTTTATTTCCAGGTATTTACATCAGGATCTGATGCACAAATTAGAAAATATCACCTTTTTGTTCGAACCCACCCATTTGTCACGTGAGCAAAAGTATTGGAACATATGACTGACAGGTGTGTTTTGTTGCCCAGGTGTGTCCTATTACATACATTATTCAATCAATAAATACCACTGAATGTCTACACTCAGGTTCAGATTGGGTAAGATAGGTTTTGTCTATGCAGACTGTATTCAGAGGTGAAAACAACATAAAAACCGGAGCGCTGTCTTTGGGTGAAAAACAAGCAATTGTGAGTCTTAGAGAAGATGGAAAATCAATCAGAGCCATTGCAGAAACATTGGCCATAGCCAGTACAACCATTTGGAATGTCCTGAAGAAGAAGAAAACTACTGGTGTACTAAGTAACAGACGTCGAACAGGTAGACCAAGGAAAACATCAGCAGTTGATGACAGAAACATTGTGAGAGCTGTAAAGAAAGACCCTAAAACAACTGTTAGTGAGATCAGCAACAACCTCCAGATGGCAGGAGTGAAGGTATCACTATCTACTGTTCGCAGAAGACTTCATGAACAAAAGTACAAGGGCTACACCAGAAGATGCAAACCACTCATTAGCAAGAAGAATAGGAAGGCCAGGCTGGAATTTGCCAAAAAGTACAGAGATGAACCTCAAAAATTCTGGGACAAAGTTTTATGGACTGATGAGACAAAGATTAACTTTTACCAAAGTGATGGAAAGGCTAAAGTTTGGAGAAAGAAAGGAACTGCTCATGATCCCAAACACACAAGCTCATCTGTGAAACACGGTGGAGGTAATGTCATGGCTTGGGCTTGCATGGCTTCTTCTAGGACGGACTCATTAATCTTCATTGAGGATGTAACACATGATGGCAGCAGCAAAATGAACTCGGAAGTCTACAGAAACATTTTGTCTGCCAATTTAAGGAAAGATGCAACCAAACTGATTGGCAGAGCCTTCATCATGCAGCAAGATAACGACCCAAAACACACTGCCAAAACAACAAAGGAGTTCATCAGGGGCAAGAAATGGAAGGTATTAGACTGGCCAAGTCAATCTCCAGACTTAAACCCTATAGAGCATGCATTTTACCTGCTTAAGAGGAGACTGAAGGGAGGAACTCCACAAAACAAACAACAACTGAAAGAGGCTGCAGTGAAAGCCTGGGAAAGCATCAAAAAGGAAGAATGCAAAAGTTTGGTGACGTCAATGGGTCACAGACTTGCTGCAGTTATTGAAAGCAAAGGATTTGCAACTAAATATTAAGTCTTATTCACTTAAATATGTTTTAAGTATATCTGTTCCAATACTTTTGCTCACATGACAAATGGGTGGATTCAAACAAAATGTGATATTTTCTTAGTTGTGCATCAGATCCTGATGTAAATACCTGGAAATAAAAGCTGAAACGTTGATCTCTGGTCTCACATTCATTATTTGATGTCAAGCCCAAATGTTTTCAGTCTACAGCAAAAATAAAGGAATTCGCCTCACTGTTCCAATACTTTTGGAGGGCACTGTAACTGATTTTGCTCAGATAAAGTGATGGCAGTCAAACACAAAACAACCAGTGCATGTCTATGGGTAGGGTATGGATAGCTCTCCCACCACCTACCTCCGTTCTTGGTCTCCAGCACCCTGCAGCCCATGGCCTGTTTGACCTCCTGTTGGCAGCACTGCCACATGCCGTCCACCCAGAAACAGGGGTGGAACTTCTGTATCAAGTCCTTGTTGAAGCTCACCACTTCATTAAAACATAGAACCGACACACACGCAACGTGGGAAGACATTTACATTGGATCAACACATGCATTTGCCTATGAAGATTTGACATGGAAGAGGAGGGAGATTGCCTCCACTATGGATGATATATTACATTTACATTTTCTTATAGAACATATTTGTGAATACTATCTATCGTACTTTAGGGTCATTGCTTTAGTTTGTGACCCATCATATTTACCATGTTTCAGTTTGTGAATCCACTGTTTTTGAATATCTTCATTTTTGGCAAAAATATACAAGGGTCCTTCATCATATATTATCTGTAGTACAATGAAAGAAAAGAGGCCATTCATTGTTGAATATTAATCTGAATTGAAAAGCCCTCACTGCTTTTCTCCTATATTTTCATGAATACTACATTCACACAGGGTCACTTTATTATTGGTTGGTGTGCAGTCACAACACCTGCACTGAATTTGAAATCTCAGAGTTAATTTTACTTCTGATATTGACTTCCAGCATGCTACAGTACTTGCACTTAGAGATTCATGTTGTTTAATTGTAACTTGTTTTACTACATGCTCTTATGGTTCTTCCCTTTGGCACTTATTTTTTGGTTGTTCACAATGTGTGCTTCTTGTTTTGGCTACCCGCAATGCTTTGGGGTTATCTTGTTGTCATTATCAGTGACCTATGCACTTTGTAAAGCTCTCTCTTGGAAGTCGCTTTGGATAAAAGCCTCTGCTAAATGAATAAATGTAAATGTACAGTAGCTGTTTGGTAAAGTAGGAAGTGTTCGGACACATGCTAACCTGAAATGGATAGAGACGCTCTTTAGGGGAGTTGGGCTCGGGCTGGACTACTTCCACACACTTGATCTTTTCAATATCCACTGAACCCTTCTGACCTTTCTTTTTCTGGGAGACAAAAAAATGACCTAGTCAATCCAAATGTATGATTAGAGAATGAACTGATACTTCATTCAATCACCGGTTAATAATGACTTACCATTTTGTCAACATCATAATCATAGTAGGATATCTTATCCTGTGTGAGAACAAACAACCTCTCCTTGAAGTTCAGAGGGGAAGTCTTCTTCTTCTGCTGGGAACGTTTTATGAAGATCTCCTCTAGGAGAATGTCTGACATGATTCAACCAGATGTATTCCTAGCGGGAGAAATTATCAAATTGAATAGCATGAACATTTAATTGAATGGCATAAATAGCATAAATACTACTGTACAGTAGTATCATTTCTCTGTACAGGCTACAAGATACTCATGTTATACAGTTCCCCAGAACCTCAACTTGTCACCTCCACCCAATGACGATTAACAAGTTGTAGAGCTGTGGCTGTTTATGTCTTTTACAATGCTTAGCTGTTTCTAACATAATAGAGATGAAGTAGCTTCTACCAACTGTGCTTTTGTAGCATTAATTATTTCCCAAGAGAGAGAGAGAAGAGAGAGAGAGAGAGAGAGAGAGAGAGAGAGAGAGAGAGAGAGAGAGAGAGAAAGGGGGGGGTGAGAGAGTAGGAGAGAGAGGGGGGATAGAGAGAGGGGGAGAGAGAGAGGGGGGGGTGGAGAGAGAGAGAGAGGGGGAGAGAGTAGGAGAGAGAGAGGGGGGGTAGAAAGAGAGAGAGGGGGGGGGGGAGAGAGAGAGAGGGGGAGAGAGTAGGAGAGAGAGAGGGGGGGGAGGAGTAGGAGAAAGAGTGAGAGGGAGAAAAAAGCTCCTGATCAGGTATCAGTGTTTGAGTAATGCTTAGTTTGCATAGCCCTGCTGTTCCTGTCAATGACACCCTTTGTTGCAAGTGTTTCCCTCTTCAGCACATAGTTTTCCTCCAGAAACTTCTTCCTACTTCTCTGTGTTCCATGCTATTGACCCTAAGTAACAGGGAAGTGCATTACTATCTTTATTGTGAATGTAGGCAACTAATTATTGTCATCTTAGATGTCCTTGTCATTACTAAATGAACAATCCTGCTCTCTGGTCTGATTCTCTTAGTGGAACACATATGGACATGTATAAACTCCCCACTGCAGAACCAATGCTTATTTCAACATGGAGAATACATTAAGAATGCATTGTAAGTATGCCACTGAGACCATGAACCTGTCACCTACCTGGATAAGGACATGAAACAAATCCTCTATTGATGCTAGTCTAAGACGGAAGTGGAGGTGTGCTGGATATTGGTTTAGAGATAATAGCATTTGATAGTTATTCAGGAAGATACTGGTACAGTATCACCTTAACCAGTGATAACCAGAGTGCAGTAAGGTAGCTAAATACCGTATTTTGATTTACAGAAGACAGAGAAGAAAAATGTATTCCACTGTAAGGGGGTTTAATATTGGCCAAACAACCAAAACTATTCCCCTAGGTTTAAAAGAAAAGGGGTAAACTGGACAATGTATTAAGATTAACCAAATGTGCTGAAATTACAGTAATTTGAGTCAATGGGTTAAATCAGAGCAAAATTGGTCAAAGTAAAGTTAATTAAATAGATATTTACTGGTAATAACATTTTAAGGGAATTAAATCTATTTAAAGCCAAACATGTTTCAAAAGAAAGGTCTTACCAAATCTAACTCCAAGAATCTAGAGAACTATGCTCCACAATTCACTTTGTACCCAACTATCATCCGTAGAACAACCAATCAGACAGCATCTGGACCCTTACCTTACTACAACATATAACTAGCAATGCAACAGCAAATTACATAATGAGATGTGAGACCCATCAAGTCGAGACGCCGTCCAGCAACTCCAGATTTTAGCATTTGAGAGGAGGGAGGCAGTGTGACACCCAGCCTTACACCATTGAAAAATGATTGAAACTCATCTAAAGATTCACTTACATGATATTATGTAAATATTATTCATATAGGAAGAACCACAATCGAATTCCATGATTACACATATTTACAACTGAATACAAAAATGAAATAACAACTTCCATTGCAAATGTAATGAAATACTTTAGTCTTAGTAGCTTTAGTCTGAACTACACATCAAGGCCCAAGCTCATCCATATCTAGGAACATTATCAGTTTCAAATGTTACTGACATCTGACCACTGTGGTCATAGTACAGTTAATTTAGAACATTTAAACATCCTCTGGGCATTTCCTGGTTTCAACTAAGCCAACAGAGACCTTCTACACATGTCACTAACCAGTATGAACTGTGTAGTCATTTCTATTCCTGAAGCAAGTTTCATTTTTCTCATAGTCTGTGAGGTACATGAACATTGCAGTCTCTTAGTTCACATTGACAAAGTGTCACAGTGACCTTACCTCTGTAAGCTCATAGGAGTCCACAAAAATGGTCAAAAGCAGATCATTTGTTAGATTAGTGTCCCTTTCCCACGGAGCGGCTACTGTACCTTTCGTCTGAAGTTTTGTTTCAACTGCTTGTGTTGCATAGCAGTAATAGATGCTGGGGGGTTTTCAAAGGGGTTGTGAGTCACTTGAATTGTCACATTTCTACGTATAGGGAAGTTGCATCAGGGTTGAATGACAATGGATGGGAGAAGAGACAAATTTCGAAAGGCTCAGTGGTACAGATGTAGATAAGCATGGAACCTATCTGATTCCAGTGTGATGCAAAATACTCCTGACAGATGGGATTAATGGTTGGGGACTGTAGTATACGGGAATGAATATCATTTAAAAATATCAATTATACTGTAACGACAGTCTGACCCTGTTCCTGGAGACAAGATGAATCACATTTGTAACAACAGGGGTTGCAGTGCAAACCTACGGCAGGGTTGCCATAAGCAGACTTGGTCCACCCTGCTTCAAACTATTGTCTGTCATAAAGGATTTGAGAGGAGTCGTAGCCTGTAGCCGTCATCGATAATCAGGCGTAGTTGCATACAGTCTTGTGCACAGTAATTTTGGTGTGGTTAGTGAAGCTAGTTTAGAGGAATGCAGCGTCACATTTCTCTTCTTTTCTATTACACACTGACCAGTGATAGTGTTTGTTTGCTGATAAGAAGATTCTCTCATGAATGTTCTTTCTGAACATTTCCTGACAGATAACTGTTTGTGTGTGTGCGTGTGTGTGTGTGCGTGTGTGTGCATGCGTGCGTGTGCGTGTGTGCACGTGTGCGTGCAAGAGAGTGTTGTGTTTTTGTGTTGGCAGTGTTAAGGGGAGTACAACTTACTTAAACCACACACATATCCATGTGTTCTCCATATCAAGAAGAAACTATATACAACTAATATGTTTATACTTCACGCAAACACACAGTAAACTGGCAGAGTAATGTTAGTATTTATAGTTGCACACCTAATACATGTAATTACTCACAATCCAGTTATAGAATGTGACAGTAACCTAGTCATTGCAGACACATTGGTGTATATTGAAAGTCTTTTAAAAGCTTTTGCATGCACAACCAATGTTAACTAAAAAGTTTCAAGTTTTAGTTTTTTGTACAGCAGCTTCTTAGCAGAACCGTGAAGTCTGCTGAAGTTATTCTGCCTTCCAAAACAGAAAGAAGGCTTGTCCCTCTGACACCAGCATGATTCCCTGTGTGTGCAATCCTACAGTTTCAGCGGCATCATCACCTACCTGGACTGGGACTCAGGAAGATCCAGGCATCGGTCTGAGGAGTGTTGTGAGGACACAGTGTCATGTACCTGTGACTAGACTGCTTCTACTTCAGGTCATCTACTGCCTGCCTTTGTGTAGCTCCGAGACCAAACCCCACCCTTTTTGAGAAACTGACTTCACTCAGTTCCCCTTTTGCTTCCTGCTCATTTTCATATCAGTATTATTTTGTGGTAGAATGTTGTTTTCTAAAGTAGGCTGAAAAGTGCAGCCCTTAATACAGATTCATCACGTTATTTCACGTCATTTATAATTTTAGATTTCAAACCAGGTGTACACGGACCAAAGTTTATAGAAAACGTTTTTTTAATGTATTATTATTATCATTATCTGAATTGCCAGTATCATTGTCATTGTAAAATAACTCTTGCCATGACTGGTTGCACTACTAATTATGTTACGTTTCTTTAAGGTTCTAATCTAACCAAAGACCTACATTACAAACATGTTCAAACATTTTTTTTCCTGGATTTTCTCATTTGCCGTGTCCTCCACACAGCACCCACCACACGATGGCAGTCTTCAAAAACTTGGATCTATGTTTTCCCTGCAGAGAGGTCCTTATCAAGGAGTGCTTCCGAATTCTTCCTTCCTCTTTCGTCTGCATCGGGTCGCTGACATGGTAAGGAATTGGTCCACGATTACTATTTTAAAAATCAACTGTAATCGTCTCAATTGCACATGATATACTTGTTCATGTTAGATAGTATGTGTAAACGTTATACTGAGGGATCTTCATCCCTCATTATTTGTAGTTTTGTCTATTGATGTCTTAGTAAATTTTAGAACGAAACTTCTAGCGACAAAAGCAGCTTCCACCAAACGGCCTTCCCAACGCGTACAAGACTTTTGCTTAAAACATTGCTTTTAGCTTCAGATATTGCAGCATATCATGAACTGCCCATTGACTATATCCACCCCCCCCTCCATATCACGAACTTGCCGTCTAATTTAGCCTGTATTTCTTTACTTGAGCTGCGTCAGTTGAAAGATTGGCTAAATTAGCTGGCTAGCAGCTAGCCATCTCCCTGTTTGCCTACTAGTTATACCTTTGATCATGAGCCAATACATTGGCGCACATGAATTGACAGTCGCATACATTAGCTGCGTTAACGAACAGTGTAGTTAAATTGGGATCGTGCTGGGGTAGAAGTAATATCAAGTCATCCAAGGTGGCCATGCTTGTTTGAGCGGTTTGGTGGTTGAATCTGAAGATGCTGTCAGATTTAACCCTATGCAATTGTACCCTTGTCGAGCATAGCTAACGCCACTATTTTGACAGGTCAACGTACCAAAGACCCGCAGAACCTACTGCAAGAAGTGCAAGAAGCACCAGCCTCACAAAGTTACCCAGTACAAGAAGGGAAAGGACTCCCTCTATGCACAGGGTAAGTCCCGGTGAAATAATCCCAGCGCACAGATTTTAACTACATTTTCCATTAGACGCATTGATTCATGTGTATATATTATAGGTAAGAGGAGATACGACAGAAAGCAGTCCGGTTATGGTGGACAGACCAAGCCTATTTTCCGGAAAAAGGTGAGCCTGCCTTGCTTTTACATTTTATTAATTTAGTTCTTTCCTATTTCACAAGCTGTGCCAGTGAACCTTGTTTTTAAAAGCATATATTTGTCCTAGGCCAAGACCACAAAGAAGATTGTGCTGAGGCTGGAGTGTGTGGAGCCTAACTGCAGATCCAAGAGAATGCTGGCCATCAAAAGATGCAAACACTTTGAGTTGGGAGGTGACAAGAAGAGAAAGGTAAGGCTGTTCAACTGCCCTTCACATCAAGTTGTACTTGCTGCTTGTACACAAGTTTCCAAGCCAGTTGCATGTTTTACGCCAGTGGTAGATCTAGTGACTAATCGGAATCAAGGTTAATGTCTCTTGATTGCAAAATGAACTTCCACCTTTTGCATGGCGATGTTTGTGGTTAAGATATCTCCTTAACAAGGCTAATGTACAGTAGTGGGATGTTTAGAAATGTTTCACCTCAATGAATTCTGTATTCTAAAACCCTTTATTTGTTTTCCAGGGCCAGGTCATCCAGTTTTAAACACTGGCTCAATCTTCTGAATGGAGTTGTCACTGTTTTCAATAAATTTGTGGAAATGTTCATTGTTGTCCTTTAACATTTCACAATAAACGGAAGAAACCTTGGGAGGAGCAATTCAGTGAGGGATCTCCTCCAGAGATAGTTGGTGAGGCAAAACACAGGCCAAACAGTCACGCATCAGGAAAGTGTCAATGGGTGTTGAAACACCGAAATCAGGTGATCAACTTGGTAAATGTCAGTTTAAGCAGAGTTTAGAAGTAGCAACAGGGCTGACAAATGCATGTGATCGGTGCAGCATCACAGGCAGGTGGATGAGGAAAGGGACCAGGAAGTCGCTGTTGTCTATCGGGGACACTGATGTCCACTTGGCGACCAGGTCCTGCGTTGGAAGACTCCCGACTAGGCTGACGCTGACAGCTCAAACCCCCACACGGGAGGGGGGACAGACGAGAAGGAATTTGAGAATGCAGGAAGCAACAGTTAAAGTAATGGTAGGAAGGAGGTCCCCAATGGTCGTTTGGACAAGTGCAGTCATTTTGCAGTCCAAAGTGTATTTAATGTAGTCCTAGACACTAACTAGAAACAATACACAGTAACAGGTTTACATATTTGAAAATTAAGTTATGAAATCTAGGCATATGTATGGATACTTTGTCATTTAAAGTTATATGCTATATGTATACTTTAGGATTGCATTATTTGTCATGAAGCTTTAAAGTATACTTAAGCAGCCGTAGAACTGATACATTTTCAACCCAATTTTGAAAGTTGAAACTGTGAGCCTCCATAATTTTCATTTAGCAGACTCTTATCCAGAGCGACTTACAGTAAGTACAGGGACATTTCCCCCGAGGCAAGGAGGGTGAAGTGCCTTGCCCAAGGACGCAACTTAATTTTGCATGACTGGGAATCAATCCGGCAACCTTCTGATTATTAGCCCGATTCCCTATTCGCTCAGCCACCTGCACCCCCAATAATTGAAGAGAAGAGGTGCTCTGAGTGCCAAATCAGGCTAGTCCTTTTCTGGAAGGAAACAAAATTGGCTTCATTGGTTTGCCCAGCCTCCAACGGTATGACATGATTACAAGTGTCTTCATATGTAGACAGGGTACTAGTAGGGTACTTATTTTATGAAAGCCAGTGTTTTTTCATCAGACGAGCCAAGAGGACCCCCAAAGGTGATCCAAGCATCTCTTCGTTAAATATAAAGATGAAACCGATTAAAAAATCAAAAGCACAAGTTTACTGTTACATTTACATCATAGAAACTAAAAGGCAATTTACTGTTGGGCTTTGCATCCCCTTGATTTAAAGTGCAGTGATTGAATGTAGTGTACAAACTTGGTAGACTACAGAGCTGAGTTCTTCAGTTTGACAGGCGTGTTCAGCCACTGCATGTTCTGATCTCTCTTGACGTGGCCTTCAACTGGAGAGATGGTCAACAAGGCAGTTCCAGAGGGGTTCACATTCACTACTACCCTGCTGTCAGGGGTCAGTACCCCCAGCTCCTTGTAGCTGGGCAGAACCTGTGTGACGTTACACTGGGGGTGACAGATCTTCCAGCTTGGCAGTAAGACTGGGTTAAAACCCTGTGGACCGCCAATCTCCTGCCTGTTCCATACAGCCAGAGCCATTCTTCCTCTGGACAAGGGCCTCTCCCACACCTCCAGACTGTTCGACTTTGAAAACAGTACAGTGGAAACAGTTAGGCTGCGTCTATTCGCAAACATTACTGTAACCTGAAGTTTGGTGTAGTCAGGCTTACCTTGATGGAGCGGTAACCTTGCCTGCCAAGTGGGTCCTGGTTAATGGCAATGATGTGGCGGTTCTGTAGCAGCTCCTTGGACCTGGGGCAGATGTCTCTCAGGTCATTGGACATCAGCAGAGGAGCAGCCATGATGGCCCACATCGCCATCTGTGACTCCTGTTGAGCATGACTCAGCCCGAAGTTACCGATCACAAGCTGGAGGCAAAATGATATTCTTACTACCACAAGGACGTTCTAGAGAATCAGGACCAATAATTCCAGTTCATCTGTACTCACACTTGTTACAAATGACATAATGAACCTGAAACTTGATTGTCTGTACCAGCTTTTCACATCAAACCTTATATCAAGCATTGATTTAGTGTGCTTGTGAAACAGGCTGGGGGACCTGATAACCTCATGATGTCATGAGTTGTCGAGCATGTCATTGCTCCTCATCATGTCACATGTCATTTAGCAGACTGTGTTGGGTCACCAGAGCAGAACAGTACTGAGCTGTGGTCACAGTACCATGTCAGGGTCATTCCAGCCCCCAGGGCCGGCCGAGGGCACGATGATGTCCTGATGATCACCTGACCAGTCCAAGATGGACTTCACACTGGACCACGAGTCGTAGATGTCTGCAGAGTTGCGCCAGTGGTTACACGCCTCCCGAATGGCTGTGTAGTTAGGCTGCAATCACAAAATATCTAAAAATGTTGACTTTACACCCCTTAATAATTCATTCGTAATGTATGGTGTTGTGTGTTCTCTTTAGAGGCCAAGGTCCATTTTCAAGGTCCATGGTGGAAAGGCCTGGATTTTTTGTATTTGTTACCTGTTTATACGACCACTCATACAGTGGCCACTCACAGGAATACAGGATGCTGCTTCCAGTTTTGTTCAAAGCTTTTGACATGTTCCTGTAGCCTGAAGAAAAAAAACATTTGATTTGACACTGGGTTAGACTGTAGTTTCAGAAATTAGCTTTCAAATATGAATATAATCAATCAACCCCACAGACTTTCAGTGAGTCTCACCCTCTCCCAGTAAAGTCCAGTCCAAGTAGCAGCCGTCAAATTTGAGAAGATCCACACCCCAGTCTGCAAAGGTCTGAGCATCTGTATCATAGTGGCCCATACTCCCAGGGTAGCCTGCACACGTGCTGGTGCCCACATCTGCATAGATGCCCAACTTCAGACCTTTAGAATGGACCTTTGAACATAAACAGAAGTAAATGAAAGTTCAAGTTGCAAGTCACACATGCTTTATGTTTCCTGCTCTGTGGAATTTTTTTTTTTTTCTGTGGTTTTTAATTGCAGTAGCACACCATCACCAGAAGATGTAGATATTGTATCATAAGGTTTTCATGGTGCATTTATTTCCTCTTGATGTGTGACACTTGTTTGGACAGAATATTACTACTTTATTCAGTCTTAACGAGTTATAATATCACCTGTTTTAATATGAACAAGTGTACACGTTTTCGTGTTAAATGGAAAAGTCTTAAAAACATCACCATGGATGTCATTGTTATGGCATTGTGCAGGTGTAGGGCAGACTTATATGTGAATAAGGAGTTTGATGCTGCCATTCTGTACACTCACATAGTCAGCTAGCTTTGAGATGCCCCCTGGGAACCTCTTGGGGTCTGCTTGCAGGCGTCCTTTGGCGTCACGTTGCTTAGAAGGCCAGCAGTCATCTATGCACACATACTCATACCCAGCCTCCATCCAACCTTCCTTCACCATCACGTCTGCCATCTGCATGTACAGCCGCTCACTGCCAGCACAAGAGGCACAAGTAGTTCCTCAAAATGGTATTGTCATTTTCTGGTCATGGGGCTAAAACAGCAGTAGGAGTTATTTTTATTTGTTGTAGGCCAGAAATTAGTGTTCAGGCAGGGCAACCACAAGAACCTGTGGCCAACATGATGCGTTTATATCTTGGATTTTACACAGGGGAGAATTGTTTTTAGATGCTGCTGTCAGATAGCCTACTGGTTCTTACCTGATGCAATTGTTAGGGTCCGTGCTGCAGTCAACATTACACATGAATCTTTCCCAATGTAGCCAGCCCATTGTTGGTGTCAGTGCGAGCCCATTGTCCAGCGAATTAACTAGTTGTTGACTCATTATGAAAATGGTTATTGTCAACAGAGAAAATCCAACAGAACCCATTCTCGAAAGATAATCTCACAGCAAAAACAAAATATCTGACAGCGATGGTTGATTATAAAAGTGAAGAATGAATTCAAAACACGTCTACTTCCGTATTTAAAATGGAACCCGCCTTTTAAAAGACTGATTGCCGATCGACCACTAAAATTTGAATGCGCCAGGAACTAGCCAATTGCATGTAGCCTATGCGAATGTCAAAATAAACAGAAAAAACGTGGTCTGATCTCGACTGTGTCAGGTGCTTTAAATGGTTACTCGTGCATGCAGGTGGTCATGAAAATACACACAATTTAAGTTCCCTTTTTCCGTGATGGTACCTCCCAGAGGTAGCCTACATTCTTGCACCAAATCAAGCTATTATTTTTGTTTAAGACATTCGACACCACGTCTTTTAAGATTTTGCAGTTGGTACAAATTCACTGAAGATTGTAAAATCACAATGCCTACTCCCTGTGTCTGCCAGTATAATGCACACATCCTGCCCTTAACCCACATTTGTGTTTGTAACCTTAAGCACCATCAGAAGCTTCGCCAAAGGATGCGAACTACGAAGCCAGAGCAAAGACATAAATGCTCTGAATGTCACAATTCAATTTGACTGACTTTTCCTGATGGATGGGCCATCGACGCATTTACAAATCTAGTTTCTAACTAGGCCTACTGTATCTACACTTTCAAAGGTATCTGGATCAGCTGCAAAGCAAGTTTGGTATTGGGATAACAAATGGAGACCTTATTTGGTGATTGATTGCAGCCTGGATTAAGCCTGTGGTGCGTATGGGTCGCAACAGTAGGCCCAAACTTTACCAAACGTACGATAGCAAAACATTCAACATCTACATTTATTTTAAATAGTGTGCTAGGGCTGCATGGAACGTATATTTTTTATAATACATCCAGTAATCTTTTGTTGAGTAACCGACCCGGCAGCACCCCCTTCCTGCGTTTCAGTAGCAACACACTGGAACTCAAGGCTATTTTGGTGCCCTGTAACTTCAGGTAAGACATTTAATTGATTCCCTGCCGTTGTGCATGGAATGTATAGGCTACTATTCTGCACTTTTAAAAGCAAACCGTTTATGTTTTTCAAGTGCTGCCGCCGTGCAGTTATGTTTGATTCTTAGTGTAACCTGGTTGATTTCAGTTGTAACAGGCCTACGATACCATCATACAGTTTGTGTTTGAGTTTTTAACGTATTGGTTCTTCGTGTAAAAGAGAGAGCTTGGTAAAGTTATCGTCATTGTTTAATTGAGGCGTTCATAATACTATGATCTGGGGTACTCAGCCAGTCATGTGCTTTAAGGATAGTCACTGTGGGGATCTCATGAGAGGTGTTCAGTGGCGGAAATTGCGCCCAGAGCCTGTAAACAAGTTGTTGAACTGTCAACCAGTATCATTTTTTTAGAGCGATGATTCCATTTATTTGCTTTGGACACACAATTAGGGAGTGCATGTCTTCAGTTGACAGAATTGTCTTTAATTTTGTGATGTGCGTTCTATTAAACACCCAGCAGTAGTTTAGGCTCCCATTATTTTATAGGCATGTCCTTCATATCAATTTAATATAATAATGTATCATACATTATTCAGTAAATATGCATGTTTTCTTCTTTTGTTTTCTTCTTTTTCTTCTTCTAGCTGTAGTATGCAGCCACACAAGCCTCTCCATTTCTGGGTGTTTGTCTGAGATGTGTACTTGTAGTCCATGGACTAGGACTCCATTATAGTGGTTGTTGATACTCTCCACCTGATAGTAGACTTCTAATTCTGTCTGTCGGCTCTTCTGTTACAAAGAACCAATGCTTTAACTGAGAGTCAAACAGTCCTGAGATTTCTGCCAGGGAAAATGAATACCCTCTAATTATAAATTGACTTCAGCACTGCTGGGAAAATGGTTTTCAATAATAGTTTCCTGGTGATTACATCTAAAATATTATTAGTAATGATCTCAGAGCCTCTACACAGACAGAGAGAGCTACAAGGACTCTGCAAAGGAGCCTCCAGTATATTTAGAGAAAATCCATTTTAATAGCGTAATCGATACATGATTCAGCTTGTAGCCCTTTAAAAAGTCAGCGAGTACACAAAGGCTGACCTTGGCTCTGGCTATGATTACCATGCCACTGTCGGGTTGCCATGACTAATCTTGCCACTGAAAGCCTCTGAAAAACCTTGACAAGCTCCTGCCCCCTGTAGTAATTAAATAGAACTGCATATTGGTACCTGCTGTACTGTAGCTGATACAAAGCACAGGGTAAAATCAATGAATCTAATAGAAGCAATATGTTTAGGTGGATAGATTTAGCCTTCTTTTGCTCAGTCTGTAAGAGGAAAATAGACAAAAGCCTCAGATATGCGTCTGTCTGCCAGGTGTTTACTATTCTATTGCTCAACCATGAGCTGTCAGTGCCAATAAATATGATATACCCAAATTCATATGAATTTATACATAATACAAGTTGGTAACTACCTAGCATCTGGCTTCAGAAGTGTTTTCGAGAGGGATTTCAATGTCAATTGTGCATGGACATAAAACACATTTTAATTCAAAAACAGCCAAGCCACTATGTAATTTACTGGGGTGTTTTTACAGTGACAAACTATTTATTGTGCTGAACATGGCCCTGAGCAGGACCTGAGCAAACTGTTCATGTGTTTGTTTGCTTACGAGCTAGGCCTAAATAAGAGCAGGTGATGTCTGATTGTCTGGCTGAACTGAGGGGAGTGTTGGACATGGCCTCACACTGTGTCGTTAGTCTCATAGCTTACCTTTCTCAGAGATGGGAGAAGAAATGTACCACACAGGTCCATAGACTTTATCTTACCCACTTTAAGTGTCATCAGCCACATATGATACACATCTATAAATGGTATTGATCAACATAAAATTTGGATCAAAATTACTTCAGCTGTACTGGAAGTTTTCTTTAGAGGCATGATCTCTGTCCTCAAAGCCCGACAGGAAATATTAGATTTTCATTCTACATTCTGCAATATATCAGATGCATTGTGCCTGCTTTGTTATTTCCATCATGCTAAAACGGAGGGTTCATTTCCTATGTCACACTCGACTGGCAGGCATGGTGATATGGGAATTATGTGGCAAAGGCAAATTGGATTAGAATTAGTTTTTACCCTCTTCAAAAAAATCAATTTCTCATATGCAAGAACACATTTGAACATGAATGTGCAGGTTTTTAGGTGATGCTAATGGAGGGAAGAGATCATGTATAACAGCGTAGTCCCAGTTGCCAAGCCTTCATCTACCACCCGTTTGACAGTTTACAGGAGGGGTCTTTGTACATTTTGTTTTGCTGGCACAGGGCCATAAAACTGCACGTTAAAAGTGGAAATCAACTGAAAGAACACCGTTTTTTGGAGGGGCACAACATTATCGTATTGTTTTTGTTCAATGAATAAATCTGCAGTAAAGGAAAAGAGCAAGTGAAAGTTGTCTAAAAGCAAAATCTGTGCTCAAATATGCTCATGATTTCTTAGAAACACCACCTTGTGACGTTACTGTCACGTTTTATATTTACTACCGGTCATTATATTCAAGTAAACTGATTACAATTTCCACATACTTAAAAGTTCATGGTAGTCATGAAAGCGAAGCCAAGATGAGCACAGAGAAAGAATACATTTGTTCTCAGTTTTCTCATTATTAGAAGAGCCGCAGCTGCCAGGCCTATCAAAAGACTTCTGCTTCAGGCCATGTCAGATTCAATCACAAACAATTCTCTATAGTAATTGCCGTTGTTCTCTATTGCCATAAAAACATGCAAGTCTTAAGTGGAAAATGTGCTGGTGTAGGCTGCTTTATGAGTAGAGAGCATACCTAGGTCAAATTTGATTGAGCTTGACTAACACAATGGAAACAATGAAATACCTGACCCATTTGGCACAGCACAGAGTCCAGAACACAACATACTTTTTCCATCAACAGTTTTGAGTTCAGTAAGGGTACCTCTGTCGGTTTTGTTTAGCTGGAAGGAAAAAAACTTACTTCAGCACTCATTGCAAGGTTGAATGCTTGACAAATGACTTTTGCGGTTACAGTTTCTGTATCTGCCACTTACTTATTTATTTACATTATGAGCAATGGCGGGCCCCAGACAGATTTTACGTTTGTACAGCAGTTTCTTTATGCCTAGTAGTTAAAATGACACATTGCTGTATGTAGTGAGAGTGCAGTGGGGGATGACAGAGTTGGGGGATGCTGTGCTGTAGGAACTGGGCAGTAAATAATTGGGCATGGGAGCACCTCCGGAGTCTTTCTCTCTAGGCACCTCCACATATGGTGCAGCTGATCCACCCCCTGCACCCGAACCCCTCACACCAAGGGCCAGACATGCGATGCAAGCCTCCCCTTCAACACAGAGGTAATAAAGAGAGATGATGCCATTTTTATGACAAGAGGCTCCCAAAGATAGAGACACTGTGTTGTTGATGGTGATGGTGATGATGATGTGGGGAGTGTATGGGGTGTGGTGGGGGTGGAGAGTGAAGAAATGGTGCATTAACTCAATTCACCACTTCTCTACGCATGTTCTTCGTCTTCATATCTCTCTCTCCACACCTCTTCTCCTCCTACCATTCCTTCTTTTTCCGCTCCTTGCCCCAGCCCTCATGGGTTTGGTTGCCTCCCTCCCCCGCCCCCCACCCTTCTCTCCTCCTGTTCCTCCACCGGAATTATTACCTCCCAGCATCTCAGCAGGCCTGTGTTTCCAAGGCAACAAGGGTTGCTGTGTATCTAAGTTTGTTCTAGTCCAGGCAATTGTCATTATTTTATTATAGCCACAGTTGCGGGTTGCTAAAAAAGGTGAAGTTAAAATGTGTATCAGTAAATAACTGCCATCTGTTTCATAACTTTTCCTACTTGAGAGTCTGTGCATGAGGACATTTTAAAACAAACTGGGAGGGTGTTGAACACACAACTTACAAGCAAACACAAAACAGGAAAGATTCAGTCAGTACATTGCATAATAGTCTGATCTCACCCAACTACAGACCTTCTTAGAAAATCTAGTTTTAGCCCACACCTGTTTTTCAGCATAAGGTTTTAAACTTCCAGAAGGGTCATACGTCTTACGGCATCGCCCCGAAATCGATCTAAAGACGAACTTCTCTTGCAGTGGCCCAAATTTCAGTTCTCTGACTACACCGTCTGCAGTCAGATACTAAAATAAAACGTATCTAGGGAAAGGATGAATTGATGGGGAAGAAAACTTCAGGACTTGTTTTTGAGTTAATTCTTTTATAAGTTTTGAAGTGGTGTTACTGTTTTTTTTTATGTCTCTGCAACTGACAAAAAGGATTTATTAATCTGTTTTTTTAAACAAGAAAATAAACGGTTTATCGGTGACTTTTGTTAATTACTGCCCTCTCCTGTATTGATTACAAGAAGCAATTAGAAAATAAGCTCAACCCTTCCCCGGCCCTTGCCTGTCAACTGTCAGTGAGAATAAGCAAAAAAAGATACCAGCGGAAAGGCTAACCTTAAGAAACATCACAAACGTTCATTATCATGCTGGATGTGGCATTCACCAGGATGTAACGTGATATTTAGCAGAGGGCTTTTTTCTCTCCCCTCTCTGCTAATTAGCATGGAGGAAATGACCTTTTTCTTTGTCACAGGCCTCCACTGTGGCCCAGGTCCAGAGGCAAGGAGATGACACCTGTTCCTGCTGAGATAGCTCCCTCTCAGTCACTCCACATGAGCACAGGGGCTGAGCTTCCCCATTCAAGAAAAACAAGTGTGACAACACTCATTCATTAGACTTGATTTGGAGTGGGAATTGACACAAGAGAAGTGGAGAGTGTGCTTTCTTTCTTTTTTTATTATGTTAAAGACCCTGAATTAAATCAATTGCCAATGTGCTTGCCAAGTCTGGCATGAGACCAATCATTGTGACAGATCATATGGCTATTCACAATGCTGTTTAATTCTTGTGGGTGTGCCTGAGGTAGAGTGCAGTGACATGATGTTGGTAATAAAAGTCAATAAGACAAGCCAAAGAGAGGAACATGTAACTGGTGACAAAATAACAGCCGAGAGATAAACTGACAAGCTTCCAGTGGAAGTTCTCTCTCTCTCTCTCTCTCTCTCTCTCTCTCTCTCTCTCTCTCACTCACTCACTCACTCAGTCACTCACTCACTCACTCACTCACTCACTCACTCACTCACTCACTCACTCACTCACTCACTCACACACACACACAATCTCTCTCACTGTCCCCTTCAGGGAGGCAACAAGACGTTTTGCTATCTTGCTGCCTTAACCACACACACATGTGCACGCACACACACGCATCTCAAACACACAGCTCCCAGGGAAATAATGATTCCCCCTCTGTCCTCCTTTCCTGGCATACCTACAGCACTGAATCAGTGTCAGAGCAGTTGGGGAAGACGGGCGCAGGCTGTCTCACTCGCCTGCTCTTCTGGGTCCTAACACCAGTGTGAGCTGTGTCGGACGGACTGGAGGGAAGCAGGAGAAAGACAAAAATCAATGGTTTACTCTCACAGCATAGGGAGAGTAGAGCACAGACCTGAGACTGGGGGTTGATGAGGGACAGGGACTCTGGAGGAGAGAGACAGACGGCTCCACTTGCTGTAAAGCTTGGCTGTCCACCCCTCAGCAAGTTGTCAGTCTTGGGGTCTAGCCCGTACCTGCAGGCTCATACATCCACATAGTTAATAAAACAGGGAGGAGATAGAAAGCTACAGAGAAGAGGGGAGAGACAGAGGAAGAGAGAGGGAGGGAAGGAAGGCAGGAAAGTGGGAGTGAGAGAAGGAATAAACTGGTAGGTAGAAGGTGAGGGAGATGGTGGAGGACTAGTCTGAACCGTGTCATTATGAACTGGTCCCCAGAGGTTTCTTATACAAAACAAGATTACATTTTTGCTCTCAGTGTTATTTCAGTGTGGTTAATGTCTTTAGTTTAGGAGCCATGAGATGGATGGGGAGGGAAGGGAGGTGTGAGGTGAATCCGAAACAGAAACAGAAAATGTTCATTATGTCCTCGCTACATTGTGACTTTTACCATTAGTGGCCAAGAATGTGTACCACCTAACAGTTGATAAGTAAGTTAATGAAGTTTCAGTTCAGTGCTTGATATCCAATTAGAATATTTTGATTTGTTCATGGATTTCTGTACTCATTCAGCTGAAAAAGAATCACCAAATCAACCACCATAATCAAACCAGAGGCCATAGATAATCTTAGATCAATGCTATTTTTAATCCTATGCTCTATTGAGCCCTCACCAATGAATTCAAAATATTGTGAGTGTAGGGATTCCTGAGGGGGCTTTGGTTCTGTTGGCAGCCATCTTCTCTCTTTTCTTTGTTCACAACATGGAGGGATTTGCTAAGGTGCTAATTCCCTGTACAGTACCCATACAAAGATGTTGGCTAGTAGCTACAAGTTCATAATCATTATCCATGTAAATCGCTGATGTACAGCTGGAATTGATTGAAACGTGAAAGTGGCAAAAGATTAGTGAGAATGAAACAGTATATGGGATTTTCGTGGTAAGTGTGCAGCATGGTCACTGGTTATTGCAGCGCTTGGCTTGTTTTTTAGAATGAGTGTTTTCCATCATCAGAATAGACTTGCAACCAGGCACTGTGACCAATCTGTCCTTCTCTCTGTACTGTACAGTAATCCTACACCATAGTCCTCAAGCTCCTCCAACATAGACTTGCGAAGTAGTCTGAGGAGATGGGGGATGCTTGTCAACTCCCCGCAGCATCTCTGCCTTTGTTTCATAGTGGTCTAGGCGCCAGGTGCTCGGCCATGTTGAAGGGTTGCTTGGGAGTGTCATACTTTTGAGAGCAGCTGTTCACAGGACTTCAATCCATCGACCAAATCTACTGGGATGATTGAAACCTCTGCTCTAGCCAGGAGTAAAATGGCTAAAATGATTGCTGAAGGCTGTCTCTCCTCACCGTCACAACATTCCTCACCTTCTATTCCTGCTCTGCAGTCTTTTCCAAATCTGGTTGCAAATATTGTCTCTCTGTGGCCCCGTGGACCCCATTCACTATCTGAACTCTTAAGGCTCAACCTTGGGGTTTGGTTCGACAGATGAGCAGGGGGACACAGGGGAAATGTTTACCTCTGCCTTTCCAATGGCCTCAGTCAAGAACCTGCAAGAAACAAAGCCTTAAGATGAGTTTCTGTCTCAGTGGTGGTTAAACGTTGTGACCCCTCACCGGTTTTCCCAGTAGACTCAGTAGAAATAATGGAACAGTGAAATGGAAAAACAAGGCGAGGATCTACCCATATTCAAAAGATTCACAGATGTGCCCAGACTAGATGACTTCATTGAGTCTCTGACAAGCAACAACAATACATGTCAATTGACATGTGGAAATGAACATCCCATTAAAGGATACGACTGGTTTTAAACAGTGATGTGTTCCCGACACATGACTGTCAGTGTCACGACGTGAGGTGGGGTTGGACCCAAATGCAGGGGAGTACCGAGGCATAGCGAGGAACACAGGTTTAATTCTCAAAACGGGAAACAGACAGGGTACACGCAGGGACAAAGGGTAATGCTAAGAAAAAGACTGGACACAAAGCAGGAACCTAAATACACAGAAACAAACAAGACACAGGTGAACACAATGAAACTAACGACAACTGAACGAGACAGGTGACGACAATGACAGGGAAACACTAGGGCAGGGCAAAACCAAAAACAATAGGGGGGCACGGCTGTGGCCGTGACAGTCAGGCTCTGCTAGAGGTGAAGTCCTCATGGCTCTGTTAAATGTAGATATGATGCTGTGGCAGAGACAGACCTTGACACATGGTTTCACAAGGTTGTCAGGAGACTTCTAAGGAAAGGGAAACAGAGAAATAGGATCACTCCCCTGAACTGCTCCTTACACAAAGCTACCTATTGAATGAGTCATATTAAAGTCTCATTCACCATGCCAGAATATCTATATTTGAAGGCTGGTGACATTTTCAAGGCCTGCATTTTGAAAACCATTTTATTGTGTCTGTGTGTAAGTGTGTGTGTGAGTTGTTGACTGAAAGCAAGCGAGTACGTAAACCTAATGCATGTGTTTGAAAGGGTAAGACAGGAGGGGCTTGTGTTGAGAGTATTGATTAAAGGTCTCAGGACACTTGGAGGTAGCGCACACATCAGTTTTACCCATGGCACCACTGACAGTCGTCTCAGATGAAGTGGAGAAAGCATGTTGATTAGCCCCAAGGGAGAGATCAAGGGCACTCCTTAGACACGTCTCACCCCCACATTCATCAAAACAAACAGCTTTGTCCTGTCCTCGTGACATTGAACATTCACATTCAAGATCTTTCAAGATCACTGCGGGGAAAGAAAAAAAGCTTGATGACTTGAATGAGCAAAAAACGATACAGTCCGTTCTAGAAGGTAAATGATGTATCATCGGTGTCACACAAGACGGTACATTATTGAGAACGTATTTCTTGAGGGAATACATATTTAACATTTGAAGCTTACGTTGTAGTTGTGGATTAGGTTATTGATCGAACAGTTTGGGGCTCCTCAGGTTCTCTCCCAAGAGAACTGACTGGTATCCATCAAGAGGAACAACCAGGGGGCACCTCGCCAAGATGACATATAGAAAGAAAGAGAGCAAGAAGGTGACAAGTCCTCACACCTCTGGGATCCACTGCATAATGACAGTTAGGTTATGAATCCCGGCTGCTTGTCCAAAGGTAGGTCCGCAGAGATGTCTTACGGGGCCATCCTTGAGATTCGACTTTATTGGAAACCATTAGAACCCCCCCCCCCCCACACACACACACACACACACACAGACACACACACAGAGCCAACCCCCCTTAGCAACAAGGCGCTGAAGATATCCGCTCCTTTCAGGAAGCGATGACGGCAGAGTAGTGGATTGATGCGCCAGAAAGCACGAGGCATATTTTGTGCGTGTCAGTCATGGATTGCAGATTTAGAAAAGCCTCTTAGACTGACACAAAAGAACCATTTTCTCCCCTTCAAACTAAACAATACCTGTTCGTGTTATAGCAAGACTATCATTAAAATAAAAGGAGACACCCTGGGCTTGCTAGAGGAAAGTGATGCTAATCGTCTTTTTGGAGCTAGAACTGATCCTTTTTTAGTGTGTCCCCCTTTTGGATGCATTTGTTATGTGGAAATTGGAGGTCAAATATCATTCCCTGGTTACTATCATGGAAATCCTTGAGAATGCATCCCTGATGACACACAATAGCCAATCTTTATGACATTTGCCTATTGCTCTCAGATTAAGTCTGAGAAATCTACTTAAACTGTCAGAAGCAGTGTGCAGGGCTAAAGCAAATGTCAACACGTTTTATTCACACTTATGTTGAGGAACTCTTAACTATTGTTGTGTCCAAAAACTGTATGAAACTACTATCACTGAACTGGTTGATAGTCCTGACATGAACTAGCACTGAACTGTCTGAATTATCCTGAGATTACCTCACTGACTAAGAACTGAAGGGTTACCTGAACTAGCATTCACATAAAGAACAAGACACAGCATATAACAAGATCGTAGTTACCTTAGATGAACTGTCACTGACCGAAGGTTAGGCCAAGTAATTAGGAGACATGGAAAAAGGCCATAACTGGCCTGTCCCTCCTTGCTGAAACTGCCCACAACAACATCTTGGCAATGTGCTGTCATCTATTATTAGCAATTTTCTTTTTGTTGGAAGTAAACATGCTAAAACCTTAGCTATGATATGAAACATGCAAAACCACTGCTCCAGATTCCTGGATGATGGGGGGATGGAAGTTATATGCAGTTAGGTATTCCTGACTGAACTTTCAAATAAAGGACTTTTGAACCAGACTGAAAACTTTAGACTCTATATACTCCTACAGTAAGTTTGACACAGTTAGTACACACACAGCAAGGTCCTGTCTTTCAGCCATACACCAAACTTTAGACGTATGCTCTGTCTCTCTTTCTCTTTCACACACATACACACACACACACACACACTGTCAAGGGAGAGGAGCAGATTAGAAATGCCAGGCCTCAGACAAAAGACAGTACGGTAAGGCTGTCTCAGAATTCATTGTCATTAGCTGTGGGAAGGCGAATCCTTTTCAAACTCATTACTTAATAAAACTCTGATGTCCCATTTAAAAAACCCATTTGTACTCCATCACTGGCAATGCTCTCTCCCTTTGCCCATCACTCCACACCTTCACAGCTACTAGGGGAAAATGGAAATAAATGGCAGGTTTTGTAAAGATTTGCTCAAGGATTATGTTAGCGATGTCACTAATTGGAGAAAGTATAGGGGTGATCTAGGCCTCTTGGATGAACAATCAGTTCTGTAAGCAAAACATATGTTTTGATGTAAGCCACCCTTAATTCTGCATTTGCTGAGAGGCAAAGTTGTTAAATGTCATAATGGTGGTTTAATTTTAAGTGTAGGCAAGTTTCACACTTGCCTAATGAAATTTAGAGCACTGTTTGAGAACACTGCCGGAGACTAATAGAATACTATACTGAAAAATTGTCTCTAAAGCACTAAAGCTTTCCAGGGAATTTCCAGACAATGTGTTTGGAAAGTCAGACTCAAATCTTGTGTATTGCAAATTTCTATTATGTAAGCAATTTCTTACTTCTGTCAACAATATGGAGGTACAGAGGACCAAAAGCAATTGCTATTTCCTGGCAGAATATCCATTTATTCAAATGTTGACAAAAGGAAATGACACATTTTGTGCTCTGTGCAATCATTGAACAGCTCTGTTTATATACAGTTTATACATTTGTATAGATATAATCTCTTGTCATATGTACGTAAAATGAGTCATAACCACCCTTTGAATACTCAGAAATATCAAAGACCCTATTTATTTTGGCAATCTAAGGTGTAAAAAAGCCATTATCTTGAGAATTTTCAAAAACATTCATTCAAAGATGTGATTAGTGGCAAAATTCAAGTCAGTATTTGTCATCCAGTCCCAGATACCAGCACTGTAATGGCTCTGATGGTAATCCAGCCAAAACTAGAAGAGAAAGATGAAGAGAACCCAACAACAAACAATAAACTAACATCAGTCCGAATCAACATAATATTTGTTCACTCTGCCCCCCCATCCCTCTTTTTCTCTTTCTCTCTGCGATTCTGAAAACGCACTTGAGCACGTAGTGTAGGCTATAGCATCAACGACAATGTTGCAGCAGAACACATACCTCCTCAAAAATCCTCACTTGCAATGTAGCTCTGACAGGCAGTTTTGGTTCTAAGAAATGCTAATGAAACGTAACAAGAAACATTGAGGAGGAGGGTATCTGGATACGAAAGAGCCAATTACAAGTTTGCATGGATGTCCTCGTGTCGCAGCACTTTGTACGTGACCCAGTAGAAGATGTTGAATATGAGGAAACTCAGGGGGAAGACAGCTCGTGATATAGTATCGATGCGCTTGGCCCGGTCCACAAAGCGTTTGCGGAGCGCCTCGCTGTCTTGTACGGTGGCCACTCGGGGCGGAGGGGCAAAGACCGAGGCGCCCTCCACAGTGGTGCCATCCTTGGTCTGCAGGCAGTGACCCAGGCCATAACCCCCGAAGTAAAATCCACGACTCTCCCTCACCAGTTCCTCTTCCTGTGGAATGAAACACATTGGAAAACAGATTGGCCTTGCTGTCAACTTGGATGAGCTCATAGGTCACCTCTCCTCAGTGGGTGATTTCCAAATGCAGGCAAATGGGGTGTAGTTGAACAAGAAGGGGAAAGTGGAGACGGGGAGAGTGTGACGTCTCCAGAAGTGTCAGGACACCAAGCATGCTTGATCATTTGACTTGGGATATGCCTGGAGGTTCGTTTCCAAACAGCATTGTTCTGCTGTCGGGATAGATATTTTAGGTCAATAGGTTTAATCCAATTTGGATCAAATTAAGATCGGGTTTGTGTGAGCCTACTGCAGAGACTTCTCAGACAGAAAAGAGGCAGTAATGAAGCTGCTGTTTTAGAATCAAATCTAAAGTTGAATTACCAGAGTTTGAAAAATTAACCTCCATGTATTTTCAATAAGGACACACACATTTTTTCTCTCTCCAAACTTACCGAATTAGGAATGACTCAAAATTGCTCAGCAAAAGTCAGAGTCTGAACAAAAAACTCACAATGGGCCTCACCATGTGATGGATGGCAGGGCACTGTTTCCCACTGAGTAAAAGACCCTATTCCCTCTCTTTCTAGAGAATATTAATCGACATGTAGCTTAACTCTGACAGTCCTCTGACACCTTGAGAGATGCGCTTTGGCAGGGAAATTGGAGATGTGGGATCTAAATTGGGTGATTAGTAGTCTGGGTGAGAGCTCTGAGTGAATTGACCTCTTGTCTCTTTCTCTCTTTGACCCTGGCAGCTCTCTGGTACTCCGCCTAACTTCACATCTCATCTTTGGCTGGTGGATTTGTCAGGGAGCAGTGATTGGAAACTACCCTTTCCTGTCAAGAGGCCTGTGGTCTGTGTCTCACCTGTGTTAACTTTGTAAGAGAGACTGAGCCCTGTAGCATGTGATGTATTTGTGATCAAAGTCATTATGGTCTTTCTGGTCAGTCTAACCATTTCAAGTCTAAATTCAAGTTCCCTCCTTCCATTAAAAGTTGTCTCCCTGGGTTCTCCTGCTCCCAGGCTGACAGTAGAACATTCTGGAAACTCACCGTTTCTCTGTGGGCTCGGTGACAAATTGTACCTTACAACAGAGGGATGAAGAGTTGTAGCTCTTCTTGCACTGCTTAATTATCTCCTCTACTTCTACCTAAACGATACAGTGCATCATGTGCTGAAGTCTAATGATGCGTTTCACCAAAGATAATAGGTACTCAGCCTCTCTGCTCTGCTGTCATGGCCCCTGTAAGCTAGCTTCAGTTGCTACGTACTTTGTGATTTGTTGTGCGAGTGAGTCATGAAATGTCCTGTAATGCAGTGTTCTGGGGAGTGTGGTGTGGATGTGTTTTTAGTTTTAAATGTGAAGGGTGGTGTCATGTGTTAGCCAAAAGCTGTGGGCTAAATGTATTGTTCAGGAAAAAAGTACATCACCCATTTAAAAATCAGCAAGGACAGTGTTGTCAAAACCCAGTGATGAGTACATGCCAACACTCTTAAAGGACTTCCTTGGAAGAAAAAAAAAGTTGGCACTCTCTGACGAGACATTGAAGGTGAAACACGTTTGTTCTCAAAGTGATGACAGGGGAGGACAAGTATACATCTGGAGCTGAAAACACAGAGGGGCACTTCACTTGAAATCAACCCCAGGACAACCCTTGACACATGGATAAAGGAGAGAAGGGTGGGATGGTGGAGGGAGAGAGGTCAAAGAGGAGAGAAAAGCAAGTTAACTTGGCGAGCAGGTTTACAAGACTGGGGAGTGAGGGAACATTCGGCTTGGGGGTTCAGAGGTCGCAGGACACATTGGGTTTGAGGGTCAGGGGTGACAGGGGTGACAGGGGTGAGTTTTACCCTGGCACAGGTGCTGCAGTGCTGCATCACAGTCCCGTTGTTACCAGGCATGTCGGTCACTTTCCCCAATGACTCAACACTTCCCGGCATACTTGCAAAGACCTCCGTTGAAAGAGAAAGTAGAAAAGTTGGGGGAGAAAGAACTTAAGTGTTGCTATCAAAGCCATCCGGTTATCTGCGTATCTAGATGAGTGATTTCCCCTTGTTTTTATGTTTGGTTGGTTCAAGATATTGATACAGAAGGTGTTTTTTACTGAGGTTTTACACTTGCAAGGCTCTTGTGAAAAGAAGCTGCCTTGGCTTCTTAAAAATAAGATTTCTCTTAGTACTAATCTGCTTTTCATGTTTGTTTTTCCTGAAAGCAATGTATGTTCCATGCTTCGTTCAAATTCAGTACCTGCACTGAGCCACAAATAGTAATGAGAGATGTGGACATCAAATTCATTAAATATGGCAGTGCATGACTAAACGGAAAAAAAGCCATGCTATTTAGCCTTTAAGTTGGAGAGGCACTGATGCATGCACGTTTTGGAAGTGATATAATTCATCATTCACGGCTGTAGCCAGGGGAGTTAGCTTTGAAGACTGTGAAGAATATCCTCCAAAATGTAGCATTTGTTTTTTTTAAAACATCCATGTGTGCTTTTCAGTTTGAACAGCTCCGCAGTGCTCAGCACTCATAAAGAACATGTCGGCTTACAGCCAGGGTCAGAATGCTCTCTGTTTCCTCTTCAGTTGAGCTGAGGACCTGAGAGGGAAATATTGATTAAACCTGGCTGGTTGGTGGTGTTAGGTGCACAGCATCGGCCTGTCAACATCTCTCTCAGCACAAGGCCAGACATCAATTCATCCCAGATGGACGGTTCGCTTGCAAAACTCACTGGGAGTAACATTGCAAATGATGTGAAGAGGAGGAGAAGGAAGAGAGGGAGGAGGATGTGGAGGAGTTCTTCCTTACTCCCACAAAGCCTTCTCTTCAGCCCTGGTATTGATCCAGGGCAAGCAGACCGTCCAGTACATGTACATGATTACTGCATGAACAGTTATAGAGCTCTTCCTCAAGTCTGGGAAGCTGCCCAGCTCTCTGAGCACCATAACATACAATGTTTTGACACTTTCTTGCTTTTCAGAGCAAATTCTCTGTTTCACAGAAGTTGTCTGTCCACAACTGGCAACACATTGGATTGGTTGTTTGACTCAGTAAAGGTAAATCGACTGGGAAAATCCCAAAGTTTTGCTGCAACAGAAATTAAGTGGAATAGAATAAATAGTAGGAGATGGTCATTAAAACCTTCGTGTTTTGGATGCTATCACTGTCTCACAGTGACCTTCTGTATAGTGGTTCTGCTCTATAGTCTCAGTTACTCGCCACGTTCTCCGGCAATATCAGGTTGGTGGGCAGGTTGTTGTTCCATCGACCAGCCGTAGAAAGGAATGACAGGGGAGCGGTTCTGTGCAGGTCAGTGCTCACCATGGAAACAAGCTCATCTCCCTCATGTAATGTGACAGCCAGATGTAGTGTGGTGCTGTTGTGAGTGCCTAAATATATGGTACAGCAACCCACAACAACAAGAGGCAGAAGTCAGTGTTATACGAGGAGACAGCAGCGCCTATGTGTGTGTCTGGTAACTGTGTCAGTACACCTGTGTGTGTCTGGTAGAGTCTGAGTGTGTGTGTGTTTCCACTCACTATTCTCTGCCGTCGTTGTTTCTTCCTCAGCCTGATGAACTCCTTGTGTTGCCGCGAGACAAAGTTGACCGCTGCGTACTCCAACAGAGCAGCAAACACGAACAGTAGACACACCGCCATCCAGATGTCAATGGCCTTCACGTAGGACACCTGTACGAGAGGAGACGCAAGGTCACCTGCTTATCCTTTACCAATCAATGAGGCAGGGGGTGGGGGGCAGAACCGATAATGCTCTGGTCATCCCTCAGCCTGGGATTTTATTGACCCACATTCCACGGAATGGCCCGGAATAATCTAATGAGTCACCATAACACAAGAGCTTGACACACAGCCTGGGGAGAGGTCAGAGTCAAGAGCCAGGGAAAGCCCTACTCAGCAGCGTCCACACAGAGAGGATGTGTCACAACATGTCAGGAACATCAGCTGGGGGATGGTCACATGACACATGCTGGAACTCACTGCTTGTTTGCAGGCTATCATCTGTGTGCACTCACTGAAATGTAAGTGGCCCTTGGGTGGATCGAAGAATCTGCCAAGTGTCGCCTTTTCTGCTGGCATGTCCTTCTCGGTGTCTCTCCTTCCCTCTCTTCTTAGGTGTCAAACTTCAATCATTTCTAGCATTCTGACTTCCCCATTCCAATCTGCTCCTACACAATTAGTTAAGGGGATAGTGTGGGCCAACACGTGTAGCTAAGGCGACAGTATCAATCTGGACCAGACCAACACTGATCTGTGGCTAGTGTCGCTATTTGTATGTCGCTATAGATGTGCTAGTGTAGCGTGTGCTAAGTTTAATACAATGTAAAAACTCATGTGAAAGTAGTGCTGCACTGTGACGGCTCCCTGGCTGTACGAGCTGAGCCGAAGCGTCTCGCTGGGTACCTTAGGCAGCGAGGCTCTGGAGCCTGAGCTCTGGGTCGTCATGGTGAGCACCGTGGTAATCCCCAGGCCCACCCTGGCGGGCGCGGCGTCCATGTTGATCCAGAAGGAGACCCAGGAGAGGATGACGATGAGGAGGGAGGGGATGTACATCTGGATCAGGTAGTAGCCCATCTGACGCTCCAGGTGGAATTTGACCTCGATGCAGGTGAACTTCCCTGCAGTCACACAACAGAATATAGTCAGCAAAAGAGCCAAATGAGCTTTAGAAAATAAATCACCTGTCATTTTTTTCATCACCTTTTAGAAAGGTTGGAAAGAATGGTTTGGAGTTCAGTAATTACCTCCAACCACTACCAAGTAGACTAAATCAACAGTGTGGCCAGATGGGCAGATACTAGATGTAAAGCCCCAGCAGGAAGGTCGTGTGATGTGCGTACTGAGGACAGTGAGTGGTCCTACCTGTGTTATAATGCTTGGTGCAGTAGCCCAGGTCCTTCTCCTCCTTCAACACAAACTGGGGGAGAGTCAGGTCCTCAGCCACTTGCACGGCCGGCCCGTCACTCATCCACTCAAAGAACAAGTCATTCATGGTATACCCAACTTTGGTATGAGATCGAGGGAGAAAGATACAAAAAAGAGAGTGAGAAATAGATGCAACAGCATAGACATTTTCATTGAAGGAAAGAGAAAGGTGGTGGTGGTGGTGGTGGGGGGGGGATGTTGGGGGCATGAAAGATAAGGTGACATCCCTCAGTCCAGCTGCCAGCCACCCCCCCCCCCCCCCCCCCCCCCCCCCCCCCCCTCCCACCCCGGGCGCTGAGTGTTTGTCATTAGAAAGGTCACACGCCACAGTTTCCCAAGTGACAGAACGGAGGTTTGAAGGTCGAACACAAGGGCGCACGTGAGGAGCATTCATCCACGTCAGCGGGTGATGTTAGCACACCCATCGAGCTGATGGCTTAATGGATAGGTTGTGTGAGGTTGCCCTCACACTCCTCCTAACATGTGTTTGCACCTCTAAATATTTACAGACCTTGTTGGTTTGGCGAGGTTCTGGGAAAGCTCACACATCACCTGACTATAGCTATGTGTGACCACTCAGATCATGTCAGGTGACTATAATTACCCTTGCACAAATACACGACACACACACACACACCTCGTCCACATACACACATTCACCTTTGGAGTGCTGGTTTCTCCTCAAAGGTTCCATATCACAGGTGCATTAAAAATGCATGCGGCATGCAATAATGCCTTGGAAACTCTTGACACATTTGAATAATACGGATGTCTATCGGGTCCCCTTGGGGCCCGCATTACAAATATCAATTATTCAAGATATTATCCCTCTGTTCGCTCCACTCAACGAAAGCGAAGACCACTAAAACACACTTATCTCACTCCTGAGGAGAGTTCCATGTCATTCACACATCCTTCTCTCATGAGCGAGGGAAACAGCAATGTTTTCATAAGGTGGTGAAAAGATTGTTTTGCTGAGCAACAAAGCATTCATTCGTCAACAATCGAATGAATGATTCAATGTGTGAAGTTAAAAAGGCGAGGTGTGAGGCGGGCAGTGAATGTGTTGACTAGGTGACAAAGCTGAGGAAATGGTTTGTGCTTGAGATGTTCTAGGGTGCTGTCTTGATATTATTAAAAGCACAGGCTATAGATTAGTGTCTGTGCTGAACCCTGGAATTGCGTCACACAGACTTACTGTCCAACGGAAGCTATTTATTTCTATTTCATGATTCTGATTTGGGTCATAAGAACACATGACAGCTTAGAGTCAAATTTGAAGAAGGATAAACTGCACATATAGGACTTTGATGTGCCACAATAAAGCATAATCTTATAGATAGGGCTATTTTTATCTACATGAGCCCAGGGCATGATAGGCCAGCAAACAGCCCTGGTCTTAACTTTCATGTTAGGATCCCAAATATATTTATTTCATTGCAACCCCCTCCCCTGCACAGTGTACATGCACACCACACACACCATACCATCTCTGTTATTCATCCCTACACTGTTTCTTGCTCTCTCTCACACACACACACACACAACCCTTCCTGCGTGAATAGTGGGGGGCAGTGTTGGCACAGTGTGTGGTTGTAAAACCTGAGTGTCCTCTCAGTGTCCTCGTCAGCCAAGGTGATGACACCCTTGGGGGGTGTACTAACACTTGTCAAAATCTGAACTGGCTAGCCGTGTTAGAGCACGGCTGAGGATGCCCCCCCCTTAATCAGAAATGATTCGGTCTCTGCTAATGGTGCTGACAGGTATTAAAACCCACCTGGTTGCCTGTCCGCCCGCCCTACACTGCTGGGATGACATTCCCCTGTTTCCTAGCCCTCCAGTAGCGGAGCATCTAGGAAAACAGGCATGTGCAAGGATTGCCACCTAACTAAATGCGTTATGTATGTCAATGCATCAAACTGAAAACATTGATTGCAAGGGAAAAAACAAGAGATGCCTCCGTTATTGAGACGGATAGAGGAAGCAGATCAATATACCAATACACAGCTTGCCTTATACAGGTGTTTTAGATACAGTATCTTGGACTGCCAGCTGAAGATGAATTTTTCGCTTCACTGTGCTCATTTGCTATGACTTTGGTACTTTTTTCTCACTGCGGTGGAATTAAGCCACCAAAAAGCTATAGAGGTGGGTCATGTAATATAAGAACACAAAATGAAAGTTTCATTATTGATACATGAGAAATTGGTTTCATGAGGGCAGATACTATCTGTGACAAGGGCAAGGGGGTGTTGAATGGACTTTTGTTCTATTTTCCCTTACCTTAGCTTCGATCAACGTAATAAGGTAGGACATGTTATCCACAAGATTTGCCAGGGACTTTACTCAAGTTCCTTTTATGAATTGGTTTACAATTTAGGTCTGCTGAACATGAATTCAATTAGCCTTCAGAAACATTTGTGGCTGAAAGCTACAATTTTAATTTGTTCCTCTGGGTTACCATACAATTAACTGCACAGTATAATGTCAGAAAGCACAATCTTCATCTCATTAATGAAAGCTAAGAATGCGTTAGAAAAATGATTAGGCTACATAAGAAACGATGGTGAATTAATTTGACTCTGTGTCGAAGAATACGTCATAATAAGCCAGAGTGTGAAAATGGAAAGGGAAGCAATGAAAAGAGGAATGGTAGGGAGGAAAATAAAGGACTCACAGCTTTCAAGCTGCATGGTACAGGTCTGAATGTCCATTGGGAAATTCTTCAAGTCCATAGGGCAGGACAGGATAAGAGTCAGCCTGGGATAGACATGCAAAGAGAGAAAAGGCACATATAGGTAGTGAAGGTAAGCAGGGGATGGATAGAGTGAGCAGAATTACAACGTAGGTCTGGAGTTAGACGCAAAAACGACAGATGCAGAGCTGCAGGCTACTAAAGGGAATTCCGCTCAATTTAAACAAGACACAGTCTTTCTTGGCAGGCGTTTTTATAGTGTACACCCATGATAAACATCAAATGTGACCTAAATGGCATTTTTCCTTTATCACAAAAGTAGTTTTCAAAGCACGAAGTAAGTTACGGTGCCAATTGATTGCACGACTCTTCCGTAATAGCAAACTAATTGGCGAACATATCCCTCTTTTTATTTATTGCCACGCTGACGCATTAAGCCTTCAAGGAGCCGTGTGGAAGAGCAGCCGCTATTAGGGAGTTTGGGTAAGAGAGCGCTGTCTAATTACCTGCTGTAATGCATTGCCCAGTGGAGAGACGAAAGCAACAAGCACTACTCGCAGACAGCCATTCTCTAGTGCTGTGTTAGCGCACACACTTTCGCCTCCGAACATCGCCACAACTGCACAGTAATGAATGAAGCCTCCAAGTTCTTCAACTGCAATCATTTAGTCTTAGTCCTAGAGAGACTTCAAAGTCTACAAACCAACTTGTGTATTTCTTTTAAATTAGCCTATTGTCATCAATATCATAGGGTTTATTGGTTTAGTTGATTTACGGCCCCCAAAAAAGCCATAGATTTGTGTTGAGATGACAGTTTTTATCATGAACTGCTCACCTTATACTATATAGCACACTGCCATCTCTGAAGATCCTCAGCAGTTTATTGTCAGTGGTGACCTCATGGAAGTTGGCCCCTTTCTCGTTGGCGAAGAAGAGGTCAGGCTTCCAGATGGAGTCCAACATGGAGGGGTCCAGGTCCAAAGAGTCATCGGGGTATTCACTATATGCCAGTCGGGGGTCATTCCACTTTTGCCGTAGGAACACATTGAGCCTGTAGTCCTGTAGAAGGACCGACAGTATGGCATGCGTCATACGTCCTCATGTTCATGCTTGGGTGATCATATGATGACGCTGTTGCCTGGCCTCGCACCTTTAATTAGCGAAATCAGTTTGTGATCTGCTCAGTGAGAACCCTGATGGGAATAATCACCTGCGATTACTGTTAATTAAATGGAGTATTTTTAGTGCAGGAACTAATGAGATGGATGATAAGCACTCAAATGATCATGCCCAAGTTCATTTCGGGGTACATTAACATGCTCACCTGAAGTTTCACAAGTATACCTTTATTAACTGAAGGTCTGTCTCTCTCCTTTCTATATGTCAGGCTGTATCCAGGCCTAACAGTAACATCAGTAATGTCCTGTCTCTCGCCCAAATGGCCTGACTGAAACACTGGCCTTCTGGGACTCCACATGACAACCTTTATACCAGGTCATCATAACTTTCTGCTGACCAAACCACAAGCCTGTGAAGGATCCTTCCCTTCCCCTCTCTCTCTTCGTTTCATCAATTTTCTCAGTGTTTTATTTTAATTGCGGAGCGGACAGTTCATTATCAGTGCATCACTGACCCTATGGTCTGAAGGTTGGTCTGATGTGCCCCAGAAACGTTGGGAGGTTTGACACCGAGTATTAACAAAGAACTGTGTTAGCCATGGATCAGCAGACTGAACAGGGAGAGTTTGGACGGCTCTTTTTTAAATCACTGAGATGCACACGATCGAGAAAGATATTACATATTTTTCTGATAAGATCGTTAACAGAGCGATGAGAAGTTGAAAATGAAAAGGTGCCTAATCTTGATCTTTTTCAGGAAGGGCATTCAATTATCATGCTTAAATGACATTCAGCTACTTTCTAATTCCTGGATGGGTATTAGTAAAAAATTGTTACTTTTTTTCAGAAATGTCTTACCATTGTTGTCTCGGTGATGGACCCAAAGCTGTTAATAAATATATTGCAGGAGACATTTACAGGTTCCCCTGTAAAAAGATCAATGAAAGATATCAGGGGTTTGGGACAAATTAGTCCAAATCCCTGCATCCTATAGAAGTCAACCTTAGCTTATTTTTCGATTTTGCTCATTCAAACCATGTGGCAGGCGGATCAGCTCTTCAATTTCACCCATTTTGCAGCAACACATTTTCAGACGTTGGAGAAAGTCTCTGTATATTCGTAAGTGCTCTGTCTGGGATATTTGACAGAGAAGCAGGGTACTGCTCTGATGTACAGTACCTTTGAAGTTGGGTCGGATGCGGGCGTCATAGCCAGACGTTCTACCCATGAGCTTGTCCAGGAAGTCAGACGGGGACAGCTGTGGCCCTGCCCGGCTGGACGGCTTTATCTCCTCCTTACAGGAGCTGGGTCTGATACCACCCAGGAAGAGCAGAGAAAACACACACACGTAGAAGGAGTTAGGAAATAAGAAATGGAAATTAGACAACACGGAGAAGGGGAGAGGAGGGGGGATAAAGAGAGAGAGAGAGATGGAGACAGACATGAAGAGAGAGGGCAAGGAATACAGGAAGAGAGCAAGACGGAGAGAGAAAGACAGAAAAAAAGCGTAATTAATCAACAACTTTGTCATCACAGGAAAACCCAGCGGTTGATGAGGAAATGAGGATAGAAATCAAGACTGAAAATGACTAGTCTCAGCTGGCGCTGAATGGCTCTCCCATTTCCCATTTTGTTTGGGACATATTGTACTCGATAGACCCTAACTACCGAGAGGAGAGGTGGTAAAAAGGGAAAATATATATTCCTTCCATTCTTCCATTCTTCTTCTCCTCTCTCCCTATACACTGGTTTCTGGCTCAGCAGCAGTGAGGCTTGACAGATTGATGGCTCAATTGAAATGCTGTGAATGTCACACCAGGGGAGGAAGGCTTTGATACCAGCTCCAGCAGGGCTCAGTCTGCCTCCGACAGGCAGCCTCATCAGGAGGGAGGAGGGAGGAGAGGGAGAGGAATAATGGAGAGAGAGGGAGAGACAGAGAAAGGACAAGACACGGAGAGAGAGAGACCTACTGGTGCCCAGGGGCCAGCGTGGTGACGGATCTCTCTCAGTAGCTAGCCCCTGCTGTGACGTGGCTGATTTCCCCCCATGCTTTTGATGCAATTGTTAGCGGATCAGTCAGGACCGGGTCTCTGGTGAAGTATGGACAGCCAGCCCAATCCGCTGCCTCGGGCTCCTTGGCTGTGTTAGGCTCCTCGCAGATAGACCAACCCTGAGGTCCCGGCAACTCGCTCTCTGCATCTCCCTTCCCACCGAGGAACTATATATGGAGGTTTCAGCGGATGTTTTCAAAAACTCTGAAGCCATTAAGCTATTCCCTGACCTTCTGAGAAGTGACGTTTTGGGGGAAATTAGTATTTTGTTAGCGCCGTACTGTTTTAGCCTTTAGATCTAAACCTTGAGTGATATTACGTGTTGCATTTGCTGCTGTAGATAAAAAGAGCTTTGATCAAGCAAATGTTACAGCGGGTCAGGGATTAGCTAAATCAAGGAAAGTATTTTCACACAGTGCAATAGACTACAAATGTGTTGCTGATACTAATTAGGGTGAAAATAAAGGGTAATTAACATACAGAAACAGACCAGCCATTCATCAAGTACCTTTTACTCTGAATTAATGAACTCCCATTAGAATTGGGGTGTTTCATTGCTGACTGCTGTTCTGTACATTTCTCTATATTTTACAATCCCCCCGCACACACCCACACAAATTGCAGACACAAATAAACATGTGAATTTATGTAAATTCAACCACAATCTAACTTGCAAAACCATAGCATACGTTTTAAGCACAAATCATCGTGTTTGAAAAAGGGATTCACTTTGAACTGGTTTGTCATGTGATTTTTTGCCACAAGCACTCAAAGACAAAATACCTCTAATCCAACCAAGAGACATGGAGAAATTTCCCCTTTGAAATAATTAGTCTTAGCAGGGGTTTCCGTATGATTCTCAGAGGGGTGAAAGTGACTGACGATGGCAGGGGGATGTCTTACATAAATCCACTTAAATGTCACTTAAGCTGTGTGAGGGTTCAGAAGAGTCAAAGACTCCCATTCTCATCTGGCTTCAGTGCAAAGTCAAGCACATAAACCAACATACTTTCCACCCATACATCAGAGAGTCAATGTTCTGAAGCCAAAGTGATTAGCTAAGAAGACATTTGATGGGACGTGTTGGCCAGCCAGGGTGTGAGCAACTAGGATGACTTTTACTGTATGTGTTACTGGGGATAGTCAGCAGTGAAGGAGGATTTCTGCTTGGGAATTATCATCTGTTGTGGTGTCTGATGCTGACACTGGAAGGTAAGGTAGTGCATGCTTCACATGCATGATAAGTCTGTGACCATAAGTCACTTCACTGTAATAAGCCATCACATTAAACAAAGTTGGATCTTTCCTGGGATTGTTCCTGGAATGTTGTTTTTCTTCACAAGCAGTTCAGTAGTTTCAGGGCCTCCTTGTCTCTCCTCTGACCATAGATGAATATTTATCCCTGAGCCCTGGCTTGTAGGAAAACTCCCCCAGGCCCCTAGACACCTCCCCATCAACCCTCATGAATTACTAATTGGAAGTCTTTCGCTGACTAGTCTTTTGCTGACTGGTATGATATTTGTCATTGGTCAATTAAAGGCTTGAGAGAAACCTGCCAACAGAAGCAATTAAGCACCCTCAAAACAAGTCTACTTAGTTACCTGAAAGTACATGTAAATTGTGCCATTGTTGTCAGACATAATTGCCCTCCGAGGATAATTGTGGCTTTCTGTCAATGCTGTTGACAGTCATTGATGGCCTTGAAGAGGAGCCTGTGAATGAAACCTTGGAGGCCAAATCACTGAAAACCAATTAGGGGACATTTAATGAGACTGACATTTTTGAAGACTTCTCTACCTACATCTGATCTCTGCATCCATGTCGTTAGGTATTCAAGTGATGCCTTGAATACCTAACAACTCGCTTCCAGAGAATGAGTGAATGTTCTGGTCCGCAGAGATCATCAAAAATATTGTGTCGTTCCCTGTCTGGGTTCAAACAAAATATATATATTTTGGGGAAATTGTGTTTTAAATGTGTCCTACCCTTAAAATCATCAACCGAACATCAATACAGTAACCCTTAAAAGCAAGTGGGACTGCTCCAAAGTCAGGAGGCAAAAAGTCAATATTCCTGCCACAGTCCAAATGCAATTGGCTATATCTTTAAAGCATATGATTGGGTAAACCTTGAAAAGAGCTGTTATGAAACAAGACAGGTTAAATCGCATCATAGCTCAACAGCTGTTCAGAATTCATTTTAGTGAAAATAAACTGTACCCATTTGAATGTTTGACCAATCTGTAGAGTAAAGCAAAACCTCTGAAAAAATGTATAACTGTTGTTCTTTCAGGTGCAATATGCACATTTCACTTTGAGCTAACAAATATCCATTGAGCATAATGCATGATGATAAGTTTGTCTTCTCCCAGTCATTGTGTGTCTCCAGGTGGCGGTCCGTGCTGTCATGTTATTAAGCATGTTTCCAGACACCTGTCTTGTCTAGTCTGGTGCTTGTGTTGTCTCAGAGATTGAACTGCATAGTAATAACTCGGGACAGACGCATGCTCGTGTCCTATCCGGATGGACAAACACTCAACAGTAACAATATTTCAAATTACAGGTATCAGTGTGTGTGTGGCAGTTGTTCAGCTTGTGTTGATCCTGTCAGAGGAACTCTGTCAGCAGAGAAATGACAGTCCTATTGGAATGGTATAATATCACCATGTGTGTCAAAACTGCTGCTAGTCTAGATCTGATTACCTTTCTATCTTTCACAGTAGAATTCCATGCAGGGGTCTGTGTGTATTGGCAAGGATTCATGTATTGGCATGGCAACCTGGGTATATCCTGTGGTGTTGAATCTCACCTCTACAGAGTACCAACAAATGCAAGACTATCATGTCACCTATCTCACATCTAGCCTATCAAATTCTATAAGACTGTCAGATTTGTAAGGCAGCCTTCTCACCCCTATCTTTTTGTGGTAAACTGCCTCAACATTATATATTGATGACAATAGTCTACCTAAGTAGTACTGTGTCTGCTGGAAAAGACACGGATGGACAAAGAAAGCCCGCTAATGATGCATGATCTGTTTATCATGCTGCACTAGCTATAAGAGTTATCTGCCATGAGACCAAAGAACCTGTCAGCCAAACTTTGCAGCGAAATTCTGATGAAACGCACTGTACTGTATATATGAGCATGAGTGAACCGTAGGGATGTGGTGAGGTCAGACCTGAGGGCACGGATGTATATTCTACTCTCCTTTCATAGTTATTATTGGACCCATAGGAGTCTATTAAGAGCACTTCTCCTTCCATCTTATCTCGCATATCTCAAAGCGACTGCGGAGACTGTGAGTGGACAGATTTTCATATTCTTGCCTGAAGGCGTACCTTGATGCAGGTTTCTAACTACTCAAACAGTGATTCTGGCAGATGAAGGCAGGGACATTTTAGTCAATGGAGTTGGGCTCATATTTCATATTCCCCATCTGAGCAGCGCCTCGGCGTAGAATTTACCGAAGTCGATTAGTTTCAATTAGATGGAGCACATATTCTGCCAGTGAATTGCAAACATATGCTGCTAATTGCTTTTCATTAAGGAGCCAGTGATCAGAGAGCATATCAACTGGGAATGTGGCCCGGCTGTGCTCTGGATCCTGTGAGCATGGGGGAAATCACAGTTGTCAGACACCCATGCGTGAACATTCCAGGTTTTTAGGGCCATTAGCATAATGTGAGACGGAGCTAAACAGGTCTCTCGGCCTGTAGTAACACGCCTTTCTGGTTTCCCACCTGTGAAATTGTCCTTTACATCCACAAAAGCTTTCTGTCTTGTCCCCAGACATAGTCCACCCCCACTCTCTGATACACTCGGCCTTCTAGTATTTATTACTTCCCTCTGGGCTTTGGAATAGCAATTAGATATTGAATTGCGATCAACTGCTGAAAAGTAAAACGAATAAAACCTCTTTAGCGGATAGAGTTATTTTTTAACTCATGTAGATGGCAGTCCATTGATTAAACAGACGTAATATCAATTCATAGTATGCTGAGGAAATTCAGTCATTTCACCGGTCTTGTTTCACGGTACATCTTCACTGAACTTTGTGGTAACAAATTGACGTGTAATGTTCTGTGATGTAACGACACGTGGTGACCTTTCCGTCATGCCAAAGTGTAGTGCTGAGCCACCACCAACGCCTGTGTGACGGGGGAGTGGCCTAAGGACACCCCTGGTCTCTGTTGATCAATAGCATCATTGGAAAATGGGATTGAAAGCACACTGCAATTTACCAGAGCACATTTGTCTTCAGTGATATGGTCTCAGCCACTCCGTTAGGGTCAAGCGTCTGTGTCGGGCGACATGGATGGACTGATGTAAAGCATGGTACCGCACGGTCACTGCCTCCAACTCCCAGCAATCTCCACTGTTACATCACCCCCAGCAGGACAAATGACCCTGCTGAGGAACATGGTGACAAACTGACATGGGTCACAAGTATAGGTCAAGTCTATTCTTTGAGGGCATAGAGTAGAAACACACACCACAGCAAACTGGAAAGGCCAGATATCTTTCTGGGAGGATCAATCAGGCTTTGGTAAGATCGTGACCAGGGCCTAAAAGAGATTCATGTCAAAAAAGGTGCATTGACCAGCTATTGAACATTTTACTGCATGTACTATTCATGTTTTTTGTTTGATCAATCCAGAGACTCATTGTTCGTCAGATAAGGTAGACCAACACTGGGAGAGAAGTCAGATGAAAATGAGATATATAGTATGGTGACCTGCTGAACTGTACATGGGTTCAATTGACAGACCGCTAAAAGTCATGCGAGTGAACTGACCTTCCAGCATAGCTGAGTTTAGTTCTGTCTCATTTAAATGCCACAAACACGTTACTTTATGATTTGATTACTGAGCGATTCCCCCACCCCCTAAAAATACTATGTCTTCCACCACAGTATTTATAATGTTTTTTTTTTTGTGTAAAGAATTTGTTTAGCGTGTGAGCCAAAGCTGATGGCAAAATTAGCTTCATGGAAACGTTGTGTGTTTAGCACTGGGATTGCAGGCCCTGGGGTTTAATGATTGAGACTAATCCACACTAACCCACAAAGTCAATCACTGCTTCCCACTCTGCATCGTTGTTCATGCGTTCTAATTTGTAATGCAATCTTTAATCTGGTGGGAGTGAGGCTTGACATCTCTAGAGACCCAACAGAAATGATGTTTTCATGCTCGTGCAGAGTTGCTGACAGGGACACAATAGGCTGCACTTTGATGCTCGATTCATGTCTTAGATGGTGCCCTGTGTTTCCCAGTTTGAACTCCCACTACCACCTCAGGCTTTCCAGGGTCTGTCTTCCGCTGATCTACACACTCTTCTCCGAAGACTGTGGCTACATATTCCTATTTCATGCCAAAATGTGCACTGTCGTGATTTGATAGTGCTATCAGCTGGATGCCTGAATGTTAGGGGTTGAGCGAAGCTCTATCACTTCAATTTCTCTTACTCTTAATTGGAAGATCGGCCATCAGATTTTCTTCTGAGAGCTGAACTGTCTACTGTAGACTCATGTAACCACGAAGAAGTGTGTTTTGTGAAGGATCTCGTCGGTTGTTTGCTCGCATTGAATTCCATTTTTACCCATTCAGAGAATGAGAAGGGGTTAAAAAGTCCGCCGCTACTACTACCGCCCTCTCATTTTCAATGAAAGATTTTTTTGATAGAGATTCCTTAATGCAAATATCATCAACTTCACTTGACCGTACATCTTTTAATAACAGGGGGATCAAAGTTGCTCTGATTACACACATCCTTCAGCTTGTAACGACCATCCAGAGGTATGAAAACCCACCATCACACAACAGTCAAACTGCTAGTGTGACCATAACACAAACCACGGAATGGATAAATAGATTCTGGCCAATGCGAACAATGACTATGAACCTGAGAGGTGAAGGGGCCCTAACAGAGACACGATCCAGCCCTCGCTGTCTGTCTTCTCTGTATGCAATAAGTCTCACCCATGCCTCAGATCTGATATCAGGGGCCGATTGCCTCTTGTCAGTCTCAGAGAAATAGCGCTGGCAGCATCACTGATGCAGAGAAGGATCGAGCTGGCTGTAAGAGAGAGCTTTGATGTGTCTGTTCAGGACCTGGTTGGACTACTGAAGCACCGTGGAGTAGACCTTTACATCAGTCTCAGGTGTATGTTGCAGTGCGTCATACTACTTATGATGCTTATACCATCAATAATTTATAGATTTGACTGCATCATAATCAGCTTTTTACACATCCAGAGGTTTGTAGTTGTAGTAATAAACAAAGAATGAACAGACATCTTGGATCTGAACATGCTTCCACTTGGTCAACATGTTCTTGTGTACATCCAAGACAATGAAGTGGATATTCCTGCCCTGCTTTCTTTAACCTTGATACACCCTATAAAGGTATATTCTAGATTGAGTCTAATGTGACTGATCAAAGCAGGGCGTTTACTATTCTGTGTACTCTTGATCTAGTCAAGGTAATGAAATGCAGTGATGAGATGAATAAGATTGGATTTTCAATGAGACTGAACCAGGACGGTAATTGTGTGTGACATAATGAAGCGTGAGCTTGTGTAAATGCGCGTGTGTGTGTGTACACGTGTGTGTGTGTGTGTGCGCATCAATATGTGCGCATGTTTCTCTCTCCTGCTGACAGGCACCACCCCGGTGTTGAATCCCACCGGTAAATCTCTCTGTGTGAAATCCCTAAGGACTCAGTGTTTATATACAGTGAAGTATAATTAGAAGATGTAGTCTGCTTGAGTGTAATGATTAATGTCTCCTATTCGCTACCTGGGCCAGGATGAATATGTATGCAGGTGTCGGCTCCCATCATTCTCAGTATTAATCACGTAGCCTGATAACACAAGCTTCTTTTAGCGTCTCAGGCTCCTCTTTGTTATCGCTGCCCACTCGCTGCCCCACTGAGTCACCCTAGTTATCCATTCAGGCCTGCTTCTCAGGGGAAAGTGAGGTGAGCTGGCCCCCTTGCCTGTCTCCCTCCAGGGACAGGGTCTACTGATAGTGAGCAGAGCTGGGGCCTGCCGACCTCCTTGGAGGGTGAGTCAAGCGGCTTTCGCTTGGTCCCGATTACTGTCCACCTATGGCTTAAACCAATGTGGACAGAGCTGGGAGGCTCTGACTCTCTCCTCTAGATAACAGGACCATGGCTGCCAATGGGAACGAGGCAAATTGTAGAAAGACAGACTGTCAGAAATAGACCTGGCCTCTCTTCTCTCTATCTCTCCCTCTCTCTCTCTCTCTCTCTCTCTCTCTCTCTCTCTCTCTCTCTCTCTCTCTCTCTCTCTCTCTCACCCAACTCACCCACCCCTACCCTTCTTCTCCTTCAGTGCACTCTCTCTGACCCCCCATTTTGGACATGACAGCGAGACCTGGAGCTGCCCAAGGCATGGCCCATGGTTTGCTTCTTTCAGCGGAACTGCCAGCCGCAGTAAGGGAGGGATGGTGGCAGTGGAGGGGGACATACCAAAGCCACCATGGATCCATGCCTGCAGGCTCTACTGAATTACACCCGTGAAGGAGGCAGGAGAGGCCAGCTAACTAAGCTCAGTGAACTGCCTCTCCCTCCCTTCATCCGTGTGAGTCAATGCTGCTCATGTAACCCAGAACTTACTCCGGCCAATATTTTCCCTGTTTAAAGTTCTAGACATGCACAGGAAGATAATACAATCAGCCTGGGAACTTTTAATCCTCACGCTCCCTAAGATTGGGAGTGATTTGGACATGTACATGCATAGAGGGAAGTCATATTGTTGTAATTTCAAGATCTTAATCCTGGATGATAATAATACACATGGCTTATCAAGCACGTTAGATTCCCTAAATGAAGTTGCTAAAGCTTATTAAATCTCTACTTAACCGCCATCATCTATGGGGGAAAAAGTTATTCCTGACACTATAAATCGTGGAAGTTTTCCTCACTCGCTCAATACTACAGTGAGGATCGCCATGAGGAAAGTGTACTCCTCTCCACCAGGATGCCGCTGGATGGATGCTCTCTCCCTGGCTCACCATGGAACCTCTGACCTGCTCATCCTAAAGAGAATCTTGCATCAGCAGCCAAAGCCATTCATTATTAAAGAGCCAGTTCTATTAAGATATAAATCTTGCGTCAGACAACCACTGGTGGTAACGAGCTGGTTTTCCTTCTTAGAATCTGAAAAATTCTGCACAACTTTTGTAGGAGTCAAACATTCTTGCATTCTTTATCCCCCCTCACTGTTCCTCTCTTCAACACCACCTAGCCCTGTTCCAATGACACTCACAATTCGCTTGTCTCTCTCTGTGCCAGTCATCTGAGGTCTCCGTGCTCATCTCAGCCTGATAGGAGGAGAGATTCAGACTCCCAGCACACATCACCACCCACAGACTCACAGACAGCTTCCTGAAACTCTACGACTAATTGGAATGGCCACCGATGCAACTCACGCAGAAGCGCCGGCTGAGAGAAAAATGATATTGTCTTTGTTATTTCCTCTTTGCTGATGAAGCAGGGGGAGGCAGGAGGAGTAATGATGCATATTCATGATGGAACAGCCATGCTATAATATCTTAGGTTCTGCTAGGGTTCTTTTCAAGGCAAGGGTGTTTTGTAGTTTAATTCTCTGTTTTGAGTAATTGTCTGAACCCTACATACACGCATGCTGTTTTCACAACCAGTGAAGTATAGTCATCTTTGCCTTGTAAGACAGCTTGTCTCTGGCCCATTTTTACTGTATTCAGAGACCCAGACCTGTTTTGTCTTAAGAGCCTTTCTGCAAACTGGCACCAGTATGAAGTAACTTTATCGGACACGCTTTGTGGAATTGCAAGCCAAGCTTGATTCCGTGTTGAGAACAAAGACATGTGGGCATGTCTAGTCTGCTTCAGCCTGTTAAAGACAAGAGAAGTAAAGGGAGAACAAACTAATCCAGTTACACAGAACATATGTTGTGTCCTTGTCTCCTACCTACCACGTTCTGAAGGAGCAGAAGTTTGAGTCTGACACAGGAACATGATCGCCCTTCCCAGATTCAGTCTTCGATTGTTGTGTGTCCAGCCCATCTTAGAGACATAGCAAGGTAAATCACCTTAATCTCTGAGACAAATTCATTCTGTGCCGGAATATCTTAGGGAAGTGGAGGCAAAAAAGGCCCCACTGTGTTCAGTCCGGTCCTATCTGAGACGTGTTTATCGACTGCACCTCCCCGTTATTGAAAGACAAACATCCCCCTGCCTGTGGGAGCTCAGGGGCCGACCTGCATGACCTCAGTGCCCCATGCTGAAGTGTTGTGGGGACAGACAGACTAATGGCTAGAGACTCGGTGGTCAGCAATCAAGGTGAGAAGAGAGAACAAGGACGGCTGTTGGGGGCCCAATCTGCGTCTGCTGGGCTAGATAAAGAGATGAGTCCCCAGCAGAGTAATGGATGGTTAGAATAAACATGGCGGCAGCATGGCCATGCATGCCTAATGTCGTCTGCTCCTCCATCCGAGGGTGGAGAGGTTTCTGAGGGCGGCCCGGTCATGAATTTAGATACAATCGACATCATGGGTTGGGGATAGAAGCTTGTTTGCGCTAATGCTAAGAGCATGGCGTGGTAATAACACAGCCGACATTGCAAGTTTTGACACAGCCCACGCAAGGACATCTTGTCAATCTCACTAATGGTGGAGTGGCGCAGAGTGTCTGGCACTGGGCCTGAGGTCAGAGTGGCCCAGCTGGACAGAGATGTTTACCCTTGAGAGAGCCTCCTCCCCCTCAGTTGTTCTGTGGAGAGAATCACCTTAGCTAATGGGTCACACACCACCGGAAAAGAAACATAATGGATACCCCGTTATGGACACCGGTTTCCCAGCCAATCAATGATGTCCGATTGCCATGGAAACAAATGATCGGAGTCCTCATTGGTTCTTGCTGGTGTAATGGAGGAAGCAGAATGTCAATAGCATAAACATTGAGTGGCCAGGCAGTGTGCGTTTGCTTGGTGTTAGTAGCACAAGCGAGGTCAGCGTACCGAGTCTCAGACTCGGCAAGCGGCAGGGCTGTGATTAGTGCCGTTGGATTTAATTTGCTCCTCCGGCAGCGGACGAAAGACAAGGGGTGCCTTGATTTATCTGGCGTGCGGAGGAATTACACGGGGCCCCGCGTGGCGTCTGTGCGGCTCGCTCTCATTTCATGCTGCCGGAGAGGAGCGGCCCTCATGCCCCGCCATTGTGTTATCTGACGAGCACAGTTGTAATCCCAACCTCGCTACACCCCCCTCCCCCTTCCCCCTCCCCTCTCTCTCAAGACTGCTTCGCTAGTGATGCGTGACATAGGCTGGGAGAGGAGGGAGCGTTAGAGGTTGGAGGTTTGGAGGTGAAGAGAAAGAAACCGTTTTGAGGAGACTTGTTAGTTTTTTTGCTTCAGCCCACGCTTCTTTGGCTGTCTGTCTTAAATATCAGTGACCTTGAAGTGGCTTTGTGTGTCGCCTCAGACTGGATCTGTGATGATGAAATTGATGAAATTGTTTTTGTGTAGTCAAACTGATTCACATATATTAAATTCATTGATGCAAACTATCAGTAGGCATAGAGCAACAATAAAGAATTGCATTACACGTTGTCAACCGTTTGCAACAGTCTGAATTCCCGGCCAGTGCTGGGTTAAACTGAACTTGGCCTACTGACATCTCATTTATTCCAAATTCCATTGACTGACAGTAGAGCTCCATCTCCCGCTCATCTCTCTGTGAGATTCACCCAGTCTGAAGAACCTTCTCTTTAATCAAAAGATTCAATCTTCCCAGTCCCTTTCCTTTTCACACAAGATTATCAATCCACAGTTCCATTTCTGAAATACATTCCATGTATTTGAACCAAACCAAGGTTATTGAAAATTATTATTTTTGATTTAGAATCTGGAAGTGAAATTCTATTACAGTTCCATGATAGCCTCATATATTTCATTGGCAACAACCAAGTCACATGATATGATGAATTCCATTTTAGTATAGTAATTACACACCACACATGCATTATTGATGATACTGCAAATCAAAACTACTCTGACAAATAAGTACTTCGAATTGACTCTTTTAATGTGTGGTTCACTGGGTTTGTCTGTCTTTGTAAGGCTGTCTCAACCCTGCTTGCGTCTAATGAACACGTAATGTAATGACAAGATGAAAAGCTTTGGAATGGGCTCACCTCATGCTCCTAATTGCAGAGAATATAATGACCGACAGCAGTGAACCCTGGAGTGCGGTTTCAGTCAGTAAGTGGCCATTTCCACCGTCAAGGGTGACAAAGAGCTGTAGTCTGCCTTGGCCCTTGTTGTCCATTAGGGCAGGCAGCCAAGTCTTTGTTTTAAACTAGTGCTGTCAAATGATTAAAATATTTAATCGCGAATTATCGCATTAATGACATAGTTAACTCGTGATTAAATGGTTAATTATTGCCGTGTTTCAGGTTGTACCAATAGGACAGATCGAGAAAAACATTTGGAATATTATTGACTTCCAAACGTTATAAAAAACCAGGGAGAGGAATGCCAGAGATGATCAAAGGAAAGGAGGCGCTTGTGGTTGGCAAAGCTCAACCAAGATCTAAGAGGGAAAAAACATGATTGAGAGTCACTTGGCTACACCTTGAGTATCGCAATGATATCATAGGTTGGTTAAAGACGTTATTGCATTACTTACTTTGGCCTTCACAACACAACGGTCGTTGATAACTTGGTACTGTGTCTCCCTCACCCATCCACACACCATCTGGTTATAGGCCTCCAAACCTTTGTAGGATTTAAGGTCTTCTGCTGTGTATGGGCTCGGCGAGAAAACCAGGTTGTTGACTATATCGGGATATGCAACTGAAGGAAGAATCACCTGGTCGTCACGGATCCAAGAAGAGGGAGCTAAATCGTAGGGATCTGCACTGCCAATAAATTGTAATTTCCCAAAATATCGCGCCTTTTCTTGTGGTCCAAGTCCTTCCCTATATGCCTTTGCATCTTGGACGCGTTTTGATGAGCTTTTCGGTGGTTTAGACATGCCTACATTCACTTAAAGTATCTAAAGCGCACAATACTCCATTGTACTCCGTTCAGCTTTTTACATCGAGTGCCTGCACAATGGCCGCGCATCCGGGGACCGCCCAGAACGTGACGTTGGTGAAAACCCTCTATACCTATGGGTTAATGCATAGACTATGCAAATAAATGCATATGTGAGCATCACTAGTTAACATTATTTAAGCACAAGTCCATGCACTCTCACCACTCTAGAAAGAGAAGCTGAGCTCACATACTGTACTTCACATGTTAAATATTTAGAAGGATTGTAGTCCATGTTGTATGTGACAGTGTCGGCCCTGTTAGTATGAAGACAAGACAGAGACGGTCTCAATGTTGACAGGTTAAACGTTATAAAAATGGATCTCAGGCCTGGGGTTTCTTTGAGAATGTTTCACCTTGTACTGTATGCCTCTCTGACGAGGAAAGCTTAAGCCTTTTGGACAGCACCACATTCTACCCTGGTTCTTTCTACAGCCCTTTAGACCACGTACATGAACACAAATGGGCTAAATGCTTTCCGGCACCTTCGGGATTCCTTGTGTTTTTTCCAGGGGAGTTCCTGAGGCCTGCCCACCCAGGGAAGCTCTGAACCCGTGTTTGATTCCAACATCTTTAAACAGCCGTGCTCCGTCCGCTGTGTGGTGAGACAGCTGGCATCCACAGTGGACAGCGCAATCTCGTAGGAAGCGGGGTATTGAGGGGAATCTATTTGCACGTGCATAAATGTTCTTATGAGTCAGTGGTTCATGGTTTACAGCTGGAAGTGTAGAGATGACAACCTGCTAGCATGAACAGAACCTGAGGACAACACTCCAGAATAAACATTCACACTTCTCTCACAGGTGAAGCACAGTGGTGAAGAACAGTGTAAAAAAACAGTAGGAGACCTGAGTTTTTGTACTTTTTGCATTGTGATGTTTGCGACAGAGGGAAGTGATCAAATTGTCACCGTGAACCTTTGGTGTTAATTGAAATCACTTCCTGAAAAGGAGTCCTATCAGCACCTTGACATCTCAGTACCTCCGCAGCACTCAGGGTTTTGCTCAGTCTTCAAATGTGGCGAAGGAGCTTGCTATGCACATTTCATCTCGTCAAGACAGGGAAAGGTCATGCACGGCAACGAGTGAAATAGGCAGAGAGTCATCTGTCACATCTCCTCAGCCCAAGGTGTCAACCCTGCCACGAACACACTGGCTCTCTCCGGAGAGACCATCTGTAAACTGTCACCTTCGCACCATATATCCCCACTGAAGCACAGGAAGTATCTGTGTCACAACCTTGTTGCGGTCCACTTTTGTGGTGTTGTCGGCATAAACTTAGGCCAAGTGTGTTTGCCTGATTCATTGTTTAACCCCCAACTGTTTGCTGAAAGGCACTGAGGCAAACAGACAAATATTGATAGAAGGGAGAAGCAAGTCTGTTTGTTTTGTACAAAATTAGTCTGGAGTGATTTTGTCTGGCTCTACAGTTGGTTATTGAACTCAGATAAGCCAATGGCAAACAGCCTTAGACAACACAGCATTCCAAGGATGAACATTGAATATTCATTATGATAGACTGTCTCATTTTATGAACAGACATTGCTAATTCATTGCTGTGTAGAGTCTGATAAAATGTTGAAATGGGATTTCTTTTTCTATTTAATTCAGTGGTAATTTGGGACCGTTTGGTGTGCCCTGTCTTGTGTCAGCATGGTGTGGGACAATCGCCTGTTCCTCTGCGCTTAAAAGTTTTTCTCATGAAAATATTTAACTTACTAACTAACTAACAAACTAAGTAACGTTTGAGCATTACAAATGGGCTTTCTCTCCTCCTCTACCCCAGGATTTCTTCATTGTTCCATTCTGTTTCAGGGAAGTGAAGTGGACTTTCAAGGGGTTTGAAAAGAAAGGGAGAGATGATGTGTCCCAGGTGTCTGTGACAGACCAAATTCAAACCACATTTTTGTACGTTTAATTATTGATAAGCCAGACAATGTTGTTTTTGCATTTTTATGTGACCTACTGGTACGCAGTTTTCTCTTTGCAGTAGCGCTGTGATTCAGGGAAACTGAAGACAGACTTGCTCCGAAAAAAATGTTTGTTCTTTGTATTTTTGCCTCGAGGAACATTTTGTAAAGGATGCTTACATTCCAGTGAGACTAGCCATCAGAATTTAATTAAATTATTTACAGAAGGTTAGTCAACGATGTTCGTTTTCAGACCGTTCTTTTGAAGTAACTTTGGATGAAGGTTTTTGTGTTGCATGTTCAACGAAGAAGGAAGGAAATACCTAACTAGGTTACCTGACTAGTTAAGCTGTCAAGTTCTCTATGGACATTTGTATTTGCGGCTGACAAACTTGGTCTTGAGTTTTCTGACCTGATTTCAAAATAAACCCACCTATGCAAAGCAAGTGTTCTGTGTGAAGGCCAAGACAAAGGATGACTGCTGAACTGGGAGCGTCCTTTCCTTCTGACATGTCCACAGCCGTGTGGGTTTACTTTTTCGTACTGGACCAAGTTACCCTTGTGTATCTACATAATTCAGACGCTGACCCATTTTAGAATATGCCCTGGAATCAATGTTGACTAGTCAACATCCAGTTGAATCACCCCCCCTACCCCCATTTTGTGTTTGTACAGTACATATTTAATGAATGTCCTCTCTCGTTTTCCACCTGCTCTTGCTGAGCCATGTGATGTGATTGAACAGAGCTGAGTGGGAAACCCCCACCAACACCCACCCACCCTCTCTTTTTCTTTCTTTCTTTCTATCTTTCTTTCTGTCTCTCTGTCTCTCTGTCTCTCTGTCTCTGTCTCAACCCCCCCTCTCTCAACCCCCCCTCTCTCAACCCCTCCTCTCTCAATTCAATTCAATTGGCTTTATTGGCATTAAGAAACAAATGTTCATATTGCCAAAGCAACGGTGCAACCACTGAACACAGAAACAATATTCATATCATTACTATGGACGTCGGTATACTATTAATGTTACCAGATAATACAATATCAACCAAACATGGAAAATTTAGTTGAAAGATCGAAGGAAACTTTAACATAACCTTAAGATTGGTTATTATATATACACATACACGTCAGTCACACACACAGTATATGTTGTGTGTGTGCTTTGTTTGTATGCATTGTGTGTCTAGGTCACTCACTGTCTCTCAGATTGTGGCTCTCTCTCCCTCTCTTTCTCAGTCCCTTTCTCTCTTTCTCTGTCCCTTTCGCTCTCTTTCCCTACTACTCTCTCTGTCTTTTCTTTCTTTTTCTTGCTGTCAGATTAGGCTATGGAATGACTACGATGATCTTCTGGTGATTATCTGAGGTACAGTGTGCTTTCTCCATCTGTGTATGTCTCGCTCCTCTATCTGTGTGTCTGTCTCTGTTTTTGAATGAGTGTGTTTCTACTCCTTCATGCCTCTCTCTTGTTATTTGAACATTTCTTAACAATATTGACAGATCTCAATGTTTCCCGTGTAATTTGAAATGGAGTCAGATACAGAAGATTTCAACGTGTTAATAAAATGTATCAGTCAAGTCAATCCATTTTCCTCCTCGACAAGGGTCTTTTTTTGTTAAGAAATTTTAGAATTGTTTTTAGAATGATTCAGCTGCAATTCATAGTTACTTTACATTTTCAGACTTGTGCCGTTAGCATTCTGAAACATGTAGATACACAAGCACACACATTATTAATGTGTCCATCCTCGCGATTATATCACAAATGGTTTACTGAACCCTGCTGTCTAGTTGTCCTGGGTTGTCAGTCCCTAAGTGACCATGTTGGCCCTCCACAGTTCTCTGCCCCCATGTCTGGAAGGGTTATGGCTTCCTGCCCCCACAAATCTGTCTTCATTTCCGTTTATATTGCTCCCATTCCCACTACATTCTTTAACTGCTCCTTTCTTTTGTTTCACCCTCTCTATGCCTAGTATGTCATGTTTCTCTATACTGTAACCCACCTTTCTGTCTTTCCTTTTCTCGAAGTGTCCTCTTCCTCCTCTCCTTCTGCCCTCTCTTTCCTCCTACACCTCTGCCCCATTTCCTCTTTTCTCTCCCCCTCTCTCCGTTGCCCTCTTTCCCAAAACCCTTTATCTCTCTTATTCATTGCTTTCACTCTCACTCTCACTCTTATTCTCTCTCTCTCTCTCTCTCTCTCTCTCTCTCTCTCTCTCTCTCTCTCTCTCTCTCTCTCTCTCTCTCTCTCTCTCTCTCTCTCTCTCACTCACTCACACCTGTCTTTCTCTGTGTCTACACCCCCCCTCTCTGCTGATTTCTCTGAGGAGGTCCTGTCCCCTCAGTGCTCCTCAGGCTAAGCGCTGCTCTCTTCACCCCGGGTTCACACAGTGGAGGCTCTGGGATTATGCAGATCTTAATTCCTTTTCTGCTCACACCTGGGGTTGACAGGGCATGAAATAGGGAAAGCGTTCACTGCAAAACTATGGAGAGAGAGAGAGAGAGTAACGGGGGAGACATTCTGAGAGAGATGCAGAGAGAAAGACGGAGGAAAAAGGGTGAGACATTCAGAGAGAGAGAGACATACAGAGAGAAAGAGTGAGAGAGGCAGAAGGCAGTGAGGAAGAAGATATGGAGAAACCGAGCAAGAAAGAAAGGAGGGAGAGAGAAGCGAGAGATTTAGAGAGGGGGGAAGCGGAGAAGGTGGGGCAGACGGGCAGACTGAGCAAAGCAGCGGAGAGTGAGCGAGGGGAGGAGAGGTGTGACTGTTGTGTCTGTCACTCCAGACACACAGCATAAACACGGACGGGTGCACAGGACTTTTTCACACAATAATTAAAATTAGAGCTAAACGCATGGCAGTCATGCACAATAAACAACTGTGTCCGTTCGCAAAGAAGTGTATCGCAGCTGGTTACTCCACAGGTAGTTCAGGTCAGTGCAGATTCCTTTTCTGTGCGTTCATCTAAAACAGTTTATTCACCGGTAAAGTGAGACTTCAGCAGATAAATGTTTAATTATCTGTAGAGGTATTACAAAAAGTTTGGATTGAGTCAGAGATTACACATGGAGGAGGAGGTGTAGGTCAGTACCTTCAAGAAGTATCCTTGTTTGTGAGTGTGTGTCTTTAAGGCAGTTCTGGTTTCTGTGGGTAATATATTAGCTTCTTAATTTTTTTGTGACATTTAAGCTTCTAGAGAGGTCTTTTGCTTTTCAAGTTGACATTTCAGTGTGTTCACATGCTGTGAGATTTAAAGTTGTACTTAAAGACCAGAAGTAAACAGAAAAAATGTTCCTCATCAAAATGTGACCAACCTCAGTGTCACCACAAAAGGGACAGAAAGGAAATGTAACGTTTGTCTTCCAGCCACTTCGCAATCCAATAGAGAGAGAGAATTAATAAACAATCAAGTGTGTCTTACCTGATAAAGCCTCCTTGGAAAAAGCAAAAAGACAAGACATGTAGAATCCTTATGACTTGTGGGAGCATTCTCTGGATCAGTCTCTCTCAGTCCCTCTGAAAAAACTTGCTGAAATAAATAATCTGAGGAATTACCAAATCCACTGAGCTGCTTGGGAGACTAGGCAAGAGGAAGGCATCGTCTTGCAGAGTGATCCAAGCTTGTCTTTGGAGAAACTTCTCCTCCCCTCCCACCAAGTCCACAGGGCTGTACAGATCCAGAATAGCCTCTTCCCTTACTTGTGTGAGCAGGAGTGGTCAGTATGTCAGTGGACATGTGCCTGTGTCAATGTGTTTGTGTTTTAGATGGCTAGTCTGTGCTTTTCTTCTTCTTTCTCGCTCTTTTTTATGGCCAGCTGCTCGCTCCAGGAATTATAACAGGGGGAGGATTTAAAGGGCCAGTCCCCCTTTTTATGATAGTTGCGATGTACTCGCAATTAGCTTCAAGTGAGGGAGATGGATGGAGAGGATGAGGATGGAGTCTCGGGGATGGGAAAGACTAGTTTATCGTGCAGACAGGTTGACTGTTGGAGAGCTGAGATGTTATTTCTCTCTGTGTTGGATCCGATAAAGGAATAGTTGTCGATATCTGTTCATACTAGTTTAAAATGGACTGCAGGGTATGTAAACATCAGTATAGAAGAAAGAGTGTCATTTTCTTAATCAAATAACTTAAATAACAAATAACAGCAAATATAAAAGGCTCCTTTCCAATCTCACAATAATCTTCCCTTACTGATGCCATTACCCGAGACTAACCTCAACTTGAATGTGACTGATCTAGAACATTCACTGAGGAGAAGAGAGGGAGCACAAACAGAGAGAGGGAGGCTCCGCGGGAGCATTAATGGTTTAGTAAACTGGAGATCAGAAAAGAAGAGAGCGCGACATAACACATCACTCATGGGCCTGACCATCAAATCGCCTCGGTTCCAGTCATTCGTCTTCCCAGCGGACCGTGCATGGCACACCCCAGCTACCCAAGTCAAGAAGATAAAGGTCTTGTTCTTTTTTAATCTGTTGGGGAGTGCAACACGGCAGATTACATCCTCACCTTTTACAATTATCTCCCTGTTCCTCCTGCTCTGAAGCCATCTTATTAAAGATGCATGACATTCTTTCCCATGAGTGACTTGGAAGTATAAAGCTGGCAATCACAAAGCGACTGTGCCCTGTTTTTCTCTGTCTTTCTTCTTCTCTCTCTCCGTCTCTCCCTGTCATTCTCTCTCCCTTTCTGCCTTTCTCTGTCTGTCTGTCTCACTCTCCCTTTCTCTTTTCTCTCTCTGTGAAAATACATATTCTTGAAGAAAACAAAGCTTTTTTTTATTTCTTTGGACAAGATGCTTTAGTGCTGCCAGAAACCCTCATCTCGGGGGGTTCTAGAAGACACAGGAGAGGGGCAGGAAGACGCCTCAGCGTCTGAACTGAAGAATGCTCTAAGCATCACAATGTGTGTCCATGTCTGCTGACCAGTGGAGTGTCCTGGTTGCTGAGATGCTGCACGTTCTGACAAAACCACAACCACCCACCGGACTGCCCCTCCCATAACGCATCAGCTGGTTCTTCTGGCCAACAGCTGAAACCATGGTAACTAGCTGGGATGGAGGGCAGCGAGGACTGGAGGGTGGGATGGGGGCTGTGTGAGTGGAGGTGACATCAGAGGGAGAGAAATAGGAAATGTAAGGATGGTCTAGACGAGGGAAGAGAGGGGGGCTGGTGTTGCATGCATGGCGGCGACGGGTGGGGTGGAGCAGAATTAGAGAAGAACGACATAAAAGACTGAGGGAGGAGGGAAGGGATAGGAGGAAAAGCACGTTGTTAGCAGCAACACTTATCAAACGCGGAACTGACAGCATCATTTCCTAGCCAGCTTGGAGCTGAGGCTGGGGCTCGCACGCCTCGCCCGCTGGCTGGCGGACAGCACCCAAACAGGGGTGCTGACAGCCAGGGTGGCGGATCCATCTGTCACACACACCCGAGACAAACATGACGGGAGAGAGCAGCGCTCACCCAATATAGACGGATGTCAACGTCCCGTGACATCCCTGTCGTATTGGCTGAAGAGGCTTGGCCACAAATCAAATGGGGAATTCTCCCATCACAGCAGTCTGCCTCCTCGCTCATGCTATGTGTCTAGTGTTTCTCCTGACCTGTGCCTGGAGGAGGCTGGGAGCACATGCCACCACTTGCTGGGAGGCTCCCCAGAAAGTACGGAGCAGAGCTGAATATAGAATATGTTCCCAACTTTGAAGTTAACACATTGAATGTATTGGTGTGGGTTTCTGGTGTTTTCAAACTGGTTGCACTTGCATCTGCATCGCTTGATGTGAGAAAAAAATACTTAGTTCCATGCCTTTGCTTTTTATGTTCATGTTGACTTCTGGAGAAGTCCGAGAGATTCGAAGGAACACATTTCACCCAAGTATGTAAATAAATAGCAGTGACAACCTTTTGACATTGTTTGTGGCTACTGTTACAGTAGAAGAGGACACCCAACCTCTATGATCAACCTCTGTTGTCAGCCTTCCCGTCAGATGTAATGTGAAGCAGTCACGAAAGGTCTCTCTCCAGCTGTGTCTGCCCGTCCCTCTCAAAGGCCTTTTCAACCACACATACAGTACCTGTACCAACCAATGGAAAGTCGACTTCGACAACTCTCAATATAACCAAACATTCTTGTGCTTTGCAGAACGAACTCTCGTACCTCTCATGTAAAAAGAAATCCAATGAAATGGATTCACTTTGCCCCTGCTGAACACACCTACCTTCTGGTTCACCACAGAGTGTGGTTAGATCCCAGCTCAGTTACCCAGGATGTCTGTGATGCTTCTCCTCTCTGAGCTGCCCTGAGCTCTTTTCTTTCACGGGTGCTGCGTCTACCATTAGCGGCGGGGACGGCGTCTAAGCTGGCTCAGTATACCTGGCAGGGTTGGGACCTGCTGCATCCTCGGAGATTGGCACACAAGCCCATCCTGGGTCTTTACATCCTGACCTGGGGCCATTCCTCTGTCTGGGGCTACCCCCTCCTTCTTCCTCCACAGGCAGCAGGCGAAATAACCTTCTGTAGACGCCCTCAGCTTGATACAAAAGGCTTTGTGCACCGATCCATGTTGTACATTGCCTAAAGAGGCGATTATCGTCACACTGTTTAGGAAACTGACACTGCAACAACGTCGGATATATTTATCTTTAATTGTTACCATTGTTGTGTAGTCGTGGAGGGTTGAGGTAGATTTTTCACTTACAATTCTCATGCTAGCTTCTTATGTAATTCATTCCTACGTTTATGGATGGTATTTATCTTTTTTGTATTTACAAAGTCTTGTTTTTATTTTATTTTTTCATCCAGAAAAGGTAAAAGCTTTAGACATTGAAATAATAGTCTTATAATGGATTCTCCTTTTTATAGACTGTTGTTGCCATGGTGATATATGGAGGAACATATCTGGTTTCTTCATGTGAAATAATCAATAGAACAAAAGAACAGAATCAGAATCAGAATCAGAAATGGATTTATTCGCCATGAATGTTTACACAGACAAGGAATTTGCTTTGGCAGGGAGGTGCATACAATAAACATATAGGAATCTTAAATTTAAATGTGGTCTAACTATACTAAGGATACATAAACTAGCAATACTAAGTGGAATGATACATAAACTAGCGACACTAAGTGGAGTACTACCAATACTAAGTGGAATACAATTAAAATAAAATATACAATAAAATATAAGTTGCCAATTGAACATCAGTTTGTTCAAATGGAATGTGAGATGGTAAGTTTGTTATTAGTCAAGACTTTGGTTAGTTGGACAAATATATCTATGGCAGGTTTAAATGCAATAGTAGAACCTGGTGGGATATAAAATTGACCAGTAATCTGATACCATGCAGTATAGTATACTGAAATAAGTATGTTTGGCAACACTTTGCATTAAGGGTACATTAATTAGTTGAAAGTTGGACCAGCAAAACAAGATCAATGCTACCCATGCACCCCTGGAAAGCAGAACCTCCCCCATTCAAAGTGTCACTTGTGTAATAACTTGTTCTGCTCAACTGAAATGAGGTGTAAATATAGCGCTTCCTATGTAACTACAATATTGTTAGTATAGGTATGGCCATGTAGTCACATGGGCATTAATGCAACCTTAATGGAAGGTTTTGCCATATGTTTTGCTCAGACTTGCGAAGCGACCCGTTTGTTCCATGTAATAACGTTCTATTTGAAAAGGTACGCAGGGCAGCCTGTTCAAAGACAGGCCCTTCCATCCGATGAAGAACGTGTGTGCTCATATCTAAGTACCTCATACATAAAGATGGAAATCCCTCTGTTCAACCTAATCCTTCCGGCCTTTCCTCATTCGCCTGTTCACATTTTTGAACTCCAAAAACCTTGACTGGCGGCAAACTCTCGAAAGCAAAAGTGCTCTCCTCTCCTTAATGTTTGTATCATTTGATTAACGCGTGTGGAGAACAAGCAGGGAACTCTCCCCTGAGCAGACGTAAATGCAGAGAGATGACGTTCCCTTGGTCTCCGTGTGGGGATGGTAAAAGCATTATTCAAAGGGACAGACGCTGGCATGAGTTTGCAAGCCTAAAGCATTCATTCAATCTTGCAGGCAGCCAAAGCAGACAAGCCATCCCAAAGAATGTCAACAGGCACTGACAAAGTGAAAAGGCTGACACGGAGCAAATGACAACCCATATACATATGTGACTGAAACAATGTGTCACCTTTTGGAGAGAAAAAATCGCGAGGATGATTAATGAGGAGAAATGAAAGTGCTGCGGAGCACATATAGGTTATTTTTGTGTTTGGACTATGTTTTCTTTTCTCCTTCATGAGACAGAGCAGATCACGTTCTCCCCTTCTAAGGTGTTTCTCCAGCAGCCAGGAAAAGTCTGGCTCAGAGTACTAGTGGGAAGCCAAGATGCCAAAGAGGATCTTTCGACAATAGTGCAAATGTGATGGAGAAAGCTCCTCTCACAGTGGGTTGAATAGGGTTTTAGTTGGGTGATTTAGCCGTGATCTCCTGGAGGGGAGTTTCTCATTTCACCTGAATTTAAAGGCTAAACACTGCCTCATTAAGGAATCTTTTGTACAAGTTTTCAGAGATGTTGCTGGATCTGAATATTTGTATCTAATGTAGTTGAATCTAAACTGTTCAGACAAGGAAGTTCATTTGTACGTCAAACATTGATAGTAAAAGCTCTTCATACTATAAGATGTGAACGTATACAAAACAGTCAGTTGAACTTCCCCGGAACAATACCAGACAACCAACACCAATTTAGAGAACACTGTAACTTGTCAGAATGAACTGATTATTTTTGGGGTCAGCCACCCTTTTGAAAACATTCATCTAAGACATCCCTGCCTATCTGTTACCGTACAGGCTGTCAACCACACAACCTCACAGCTGAATGTAACAGGTCAGGACTAAGGATGTGGAAGGACATAAATATACCTTTCAGAAATCTGCAGAAACTAGAAGGTATCTGCCACAGAGCCCACCCGTCCACTGTCAACTGGTGCTCCCATTAATGCAATGAGCGAGTCTCCATTCTGCCTTGATTGACACATAATTACAAGGGAATCTCTCGGAATTATGCGGGATGGCCACCTGTGCAACATCCACTTCAGCCTCTGACAGATTACAGAGAGAGAATACGCTAGAACGATGGAGAATTACCCACACGGATCAATGTTGGACGCTTTTTGTGACCCCGGCCCAGTCACCTCTCTCTGACCCTGGTCTGTTGGATATTCAGCCAGCTGCAGATGCCCTACAACAGGTGTGTGTGGATGCATGTGGTGGGAAGGCTTGGTGAGCACAATGTGGTATCGAGGGTAGTGCTTCAACGTAAGTTGCTAGACGGGCTAAATTAGAGGAAAAGGTCAGACTTTAATGACAGACCTTCTTATGGCTGCACAGGTTAGTTAGGTCACCGTGAGAAAGGTCACGGAAGAATTATAAGGATGCCTGGTGACAGAGTGGGGTGTCAAGTTTCCCCATGTCCCCCTTTTCTGTCATGAACTCCCATGTCCTCAAGTGGTGTTGTGGTTTGGTGAATGGAAAAAAATCATTATATTTAGTCATTTAGCAGACGCTCTTATCGAGAGTGATTTATAGTAAGTAATTTGAGTTTTTGTGTGTGGTGTCCTCTCAAAATGGAGATACAGTCATGTCCGGGTGCTTCATGGAAGATGGAGATGGTAGCTGGTCTCTCAGTTCGAGAGGGCCCTTCATCCCTTTCACCTACTCTAGCTGCAGAAGCAACCGAGAACACTGTCTTTTTCTCAGGTCTAAATGACAATCCCAGTCCCGCTCTGCTCCACAGTGTGCATTCCCCCCAAGGCACCTCAGACACGCCCTGAGGGAGATTGTCTGAAAATGTGGTCCACAGGGATAACCTGGGGTTCTCCTTCTTGCTGTGCCTTTATTTGGGTTTTCATACCTCCTGGTGAGTCTGCTCTCCCTGATTTCAGGAGAGTCACGGTTGTTGTTTCAAACGAGTCTGTTCACAGTTCTCCATGTTCTGAGTTTAACCACACACTCATGAGAGCAGACATGGTCATCCAGGACTGAACAAACACACACACACACACACACACACACACACACACACACACACACACACACACACACACACACACACACACACACACCCTAACCCACACAAACACATTGCATTCTTAAGCCCACCCCCATTGTCCATAGATCAACTACAATGATTTGTACATTGAGAGTGTTGTTCTATTAATCAGATGTTTTTATGTGATAAGTCCTGTTGGGTGCTTTAGGAGAGGCGAAGCAGCAGGTTTTAATTTCAGCGTCTTTTTATGACATGGAAACGGTTGTATGTAGTTGTAACAATGAAATACAAGTCTAATTGTGCAGAGTTGACTGGACTGTCTTTTTACGACACAGAAACATACTGTCGACATAAATCCACATGGATTGCTGATACCATCTTGCCAGTTGCCATTGAGGATTGTCTGCTGTGCGTGCCCTTGTTGTAGCATCAACAGAATGGAATCAGTATCTAAGTCACAGATCTTGACCCATTTTTTTTTAAACAGTTTTTATTTTCCTTTTTGGTTTCCTCTTTACTTGAGAGAGCTTAGAAAGGACTCTCTCTCTGCTATAAACCGTGGAGGTGGTAGCAGTTGGGAACAACATCAGCAATGAGTCACATCTCTGACAATGAATTGTGAAGGAGTGGTTCAACGCCTGCCCCATTTTCTTCAGATGCACCAAGGAAGCCTATGGGGCTTGAAGACGGTGACAGACAACAATGTAATGCCCTGCAGCGCCTACAGCACCCAGCTCCATTGAATCATGAAAGGAAGAAGATGAATAGAAAAAAAAACGAAGGCAGCGCTGAATGAAAACATTTGGGTATTAATGTTTAACAAGGAAACAGCCGCGTGGTTGCTGAGAGGTGGAGAATGTAGACTACAGGTACTGAAGCAGCAGGTAGCTTCCCTGATGGTACAAGTGCTGAATAATTTGGCCCTAGGAGACTATCCACTCACCACTACTTTCTCTTTCGGTTTTATATTTGTGTTTTACTTGGAGACTATCTCCAAGTAAAACACACTATCTGTACATCAGGATGGAGGATGTCAAGGTCAAATACCATGCTGCAGTCAAGCTGTGCCACGTGTTTTGCCTACATTTCCTTTAGTGTTCACCTTATGTAGTTATATATCAGTTGTGTAATCTGCCTCAGTCTGATGAAGGAGCTGCCAGGCCTAGGGACTGTCATGTTTGAACATGAGTAATGGTCCCTCTCCACCATGGAAGCCTGTTCATTTAAGCTCCTCGCTCGCATGTGATGTCAGAGAAAAGGCACCTGAAATTGGTTTAGACCGTGTGCTTAGAGACATGGGTTTCGAAATGCCATGCATGGATACGAGCGCTTCTACTGAACAATGTCTTACTTTCCGCTGTCAAACGAGAGCCACGAATCACCAGGGGGTTGTTTGAAATGTATGCATCTGTTTTGTCATCAATTATTCAGCTGATCTCACAGTGGATTTTCGACTTCTCAGATTCAACACAGTTGAAAACACAATTTGGATATGGAAATAGTGTTCCTGAGAAAAAAGAACCTCCTAAAAGCAACATGAATTAAGTGTGAAATTAGTCTAGAGAATCTGGCCCAATTAGTGTAGTGTTCATTATCCCAACAGTGGTCAAAATCCCTGGACCTGCACAAGTTCATTGGGTTTTCTCTGATTGTTATTGATGAGGATGCTTTGGTTCTTCCTAGCAATGCCCACATTGCTCAGTTCAAGCTAATAGGTCTAAGTGGGAATTGAATTGTGTGTAACACAACACTGACGAGACTGAGGACTCTCTACAGCTATGGAACTCTCTGGAAGAGGTGTGAGGGCTGCAGAGTAAACATGAAGGGAGACTGACCTATGATGAAATGTAGAGCAAGTCTCTGTTGTGGCGGCCAGAGATGAACATTTTACTTCGATGGATGTTCTTCTTTCAATGTAATGTGAGAAACCTATCTAAAAGATGAAAGAATTGTGCAGAAGGAGAAACAGTTATCTATGAGAAATGCCAGTGAATTAAAGACACCTTCAATGATTATTTCAAAAGATGCCTTCATTGCAACAAAAAATGTCAGCACTTCTAAGGTGAACTATGCAACAAAAAAAATATTACTTCAAAGGATGACACAAACTAATGGAGCTGATTTCTTCAGAGTCAGAGCGAAGAGGGAAGTCCTTGTAAGTACTTGCTACACAGCAGACGTTGCAAGAAGATAAACCACCATCTATCAGATGATTCATAGTGCAGTAGAATCATGCTGAGGTGGTGGCACAGGGTGAACCAGGCCTTCACTAAAGGTTACAGATGTTGTGTGTCAAGATATTTACTTCGGGACAAACTGAGCCAGCACGGCAAAACATATTTTCTCTTTTATTGATAAGAGCTTTCAGCAGAACAGACACAGAATCAAACAATCATTTGAGATAGATTACTTATAAAGTCTGCTGGTATACAGATGAGGCTTGTGTGGCAGAATAGCTACTATATAGTATAGTGTGTATAGTATAGTACACTGTTTTATTATAAGAAGACTAAGAATACATTCTTGACATTGTTTCTTCAACCCTCCCAGTCTAACCTGTTGGGACACCAAGTAAATGTTCTGACACTAATGTTGAATCTGTCAAATTTTCCCTCAAACAGAAAGCTCGACAAACACAGGGCTTTGTCCCTGTCCAAAATCTGGCATCAAAACTGCTGAAAGAATGGATTCTGCAGGAGGAACATAACTTGTTGTAAGTTATAAGCATTAAGGGTAACTCCTGTTACCCACTGGAGTCACTCATCGCTGTGCTGAATAATCTCTAGATTATCTTCATCGGAGATCCAAAGTGTCTGAAAGAGAGAGAGGGAGTCTACTGTGTATGAGGCCCATTACATCTCAACTCATCAAAACTAAAGGCTAAATATGGGTTCTATTCACACCATGTCAGTCTTCAAGGCAAAAAGTGAAAATGTCTCTAAAGTAATATATTTGCTGCCAACAGTTTATATTACTGAAACTTTGACAGTCACACAACTACTACAGCCAATAGTACATTTTCCCAGCAACCTAAAAATGATCAACCTCCATCCAAACTGAAAAGGAGAGTACAAAGTAATTTTCCATTGTAGCCTTTGACAGGCTCCCCTCCATTATCTAATATAGGTTAATTGCCCCACACTCCAGCTGGGTAATTCATTAAAAGCTTTGCTTTTGTGCCATGAACGGAGAAGCTCAACAGCTCCCCTGAGCACTCAACTCTACACCACACAGCTTCTACACCAAACAGCTTCTACACCACACTGCTTTCAGCAGAGCAGGAAGCAGGAGAAGCCGCCCCCGTCGGCTCACCTTGCGAGTGGCTCCGATGCTGAAGGGACCAGCTTGGTAATTTGTTTATCTGAGAGTTTAGTGGAGAGCCGGGAATCTAAAAGCACTGCTAATTGCAGTGGTTCCTTCATCTATCACCGAGTCCCAACATTTTATTAATTCAACAGGATGTTGCCTGTTTTATTTCGTTAAGGGATCCCCAGACGTGATGGGTTGAGTTAGAAGGTTTGGTGGAAGGGGAAGATTCTTGAAATTCTAAAAACTGGAAATGCAACACTGACTGAAACACATACAGGTACAGGACTGTAAGATATCACATGGATCTATACAAACTATCCTTCAGTACGTCATCCAGTCCCTTCATGATATGAAATTATTGTGCGTTCTATCAGATGGGGCTACACAGTGGCCACTTTAATTTGATGAATTAAAAGGGTACTGGGTTGCTCAATCTCAAGTCTATTTTACAGATACAACTGTAGTATATTGGGGAGAAAAAAAATCTACCCATCTGAAATAGTGCATTATTTTGTATGAATCATCACTGTCTCAAGTCAGTGCCTGAACATTTAGGTCATGCATCTTTGGTGAACACTGCTTTGGTGGCCTGCAGCAAGTGCCTCTATTGTGGGATGCAAACACACCCACTCTGGGGGGAACATAAACATGTGAAGCATTTTCCCTTGCTCCTCCAAAGCTATTTTGGAGGTTTAATAAGATGCAAAACATCTCATTGGGCCACATTTTCCTTACCATTTAAATGTGCTCTATGATAAACTCTGAATGCTCCCCTATCCACAATGTCTTTCTCTCCTACATCAGCATTTTCAACACCGTCATCTCCCTGGACAGTTGTTTCATACATCAAATAATCTTCTGGGTTTTTTCTCATCAATGACAGTCACCCTCTGGGACTGCTGTCTCAAGCCAGCCTACTTCAAATACATAAAACATCCTCTTTTCCACCAACCCTATGTCTAGATTCTTACTAAAGATATTGTTGTTGAGTCTAGACTGACACATTTCACAGTATATCCTTTTCTTTGTTTGTCTTTCTTAACTTTGAGCTTTCGTCTTAGTTTCCAGCTTGAGACTCACCAAGAGATCTCTTCCTTGTCTTTTCCTCTTCATAGACATCAGTAGGCCTTGAAGTTCAGGCTGAGAAACATTGCCCCGCTGCACCCTCATGGTACAGGGGGGCTGTCTGTTTGTGGCACAGACGTGCAGGCCTTCTTCAACCCCAGCCGAGACCCTGCAGGACACTTCCTGTTACGAAGGCTGGCATACAGATGACTCTCTGAGAAGGAGAGTGACTGTGTGTGTGTGTGTGTGTGTGTGTGTGTGTGTGTGTGTGTGTGCGCGTGAAAGGTAAGAGAACATCAGGGATCCTGACAAAGCCAGCCACTGTGCTCTCACCCCAGCACACAGATGTGCTAATAAGGCCATGGAGCCCATGGACATCCTCTTCTTTGAAGGGGAGAGAGAGAGGGAGGAAGAAAGAGGATGCTGTCAGAATCTTTATCTTCTCTGTTGTGTAGAAAGAATAAAGACAACTTTAACTTTAACTGCCCTCATTTTTTAGTTAGGGGAGCCCGGGAATGGAACCATCTCCCACAGAACATTAGAGAATCAACCTCATTCAACTGCTTTAAAATGAATATTAAAACATGGTTTTTAACAAACCAAAAAATGTGTTCATTAGTGGGCAAGCAGTAGAATTTTTATTTATTTTATTTTTTATTTTAAATAATTGTTTTAAGGAATTATTTTAAAGAATTATTTTAAAGAATTATTTTTCACTCAATTTTTGTGAAAAACTCAATTTTTTTATCACTTGTTTGTACCTATTGTTCTTTCCTTTCTTCCCATGGTTAAGGACCAAGTGGGGTTTGTGTATTGGAATTTGATGTTTGTTATATTTTAATTGAGTCTTTTTTAGGATGTATAGCCTTTTTCACTCTGAAAACGGAAACTAGCCTTTTGGCTATAATTGGGTGAATTTACATGTTAATGTTCATTAATGTACACTGTCCCTCTTGATAAAATCAATTGAAATTAGGAATGGCCTCAAAAACGTCCATTGTCATAGCTCTTTCTCACTTGTAATGTTTAGGAGGGAACAATAAGAAATGGCAGCCATTTTATTTAATCTAGCTAGATTACAATCTCTCAGATGTCAGATAAACGGTTAAAGTGGATCCCAAACAACGCCCTGTTTGGTATGTCAGGCAGTACTTCAGTTCTTTGAGGGACACAGTGGGCTGCACATTTAAATGGTAATGCAAGGAGATGTTTCCCGGACCCTTGTTTCCCCTGGCATACTTGCACTCTGTATGGCATTGTGTTGGACTCCCATTGACTTTCCTAGTCCTCCTTAATGAATACAAACGGCAGCGTAAAATTGAATAAAACGGTAACAAACCAAGCTCAAATCCAATAACAGGAAATAAATGGGACTTTTCTACGAGGCCAGGCAAGTGTATCTAATCTCCTTAATTAGACAAAATGTCCACATACTTTTCTTTCTTGCGCTGGCCAGAGAGATGTAGCAAACACAAACAGCTGTCTCCAATCAGATAGGGAACAAACCCAACTGATGATAAGGAAGCTTGTTGTCTGGGGCTCTCTGGGGAGGAGTGGCACAGGTACCTCAGATGTGACATGCAGCTGTGATCACTCGGTCGTTTCGTCAAAATGAATGAGGACCAGATTAGAAAAAGATTGCCTGGAGATGTTGGCCTTTTGTCTAAATCTGTCAAATAGGACAAACTAGTTTGGCCTCCTGTGTTCGTGGGTGATTAAGGGAATGCAATGTGATGTTTGCAGATGTGGTCTTGATCTGATTCTTTTACTGCTGCCGCAATGAGCAGCACGGTTTCTTCTCTATTTTGGTTGTTTTTACGGAAAATAAGAATGGACCTATTGTTTGAGCAAACTTACCAAGTCCAACCTTGTAGAGCAGCTGCAACAAACTACCCCAGGAAGTGGGGGAATTGTGAATTACACAATATATGATTAGTTCAATGGTTGTCTGTAAGGCAGGGCCAAACATAATGAGTTTTCTGTTCGCAACACATCGAGTCTAATGACATGATTGCACACCCAACCAGAAGCCATAATATTGCCTCCCTTGTCTCTCGAATGAAGAATTGCATCAATAAATTTGGATAATAGGGAACCAAGACAGGCCAAGGTGGAAGGCCTTAATAACCACAGGATGTAGTATGACTGGAAGGCTTTAAGATGTTAAGTCGAATAAGGGCTTCAAGATCTTGCAGAGGAAGACCAGGGTCAGTTTTAACCTGCTCTAAAGTGGTTAAAAGAAACATGTGAACACGTTGGAAAAACCACCACGTAAACACCAGTGATATCGCCCTCAGTGCCAGTTCCAACCATCTCTATGGCAACCATCTAGCCTCCCCCCTCTCCTCCCTTGCCTTTACCCTAAACTTCATTGAATTTTCATTTGTTGTGTTGACACAGCAGCCTTGGACAGTGCACACAGAAATACGTGGGCATTGTTAAAAACCAAGGTTTGTACGTTTTTCAAAATCTTCAAACATAGAATTTTTACATCTTGTGGAATGATGCACTTAACTAACCACTCATCATCAATTATTCATGCCCACCTCTGAATACAAAACTGCCCTTGTGTTGAATCACAAAGAGAGAAGGGAATTCAACTGATGACTTTGCAGACTGAAATGATTCCAAAGTTTCACATAAATGGATGGTTTAATTTCAATTGTATAGCAAGAATGATGTCATGCTGGAATTTAGCAGACGTCATGCTGTAACGAATCTACCATTCCCGTCAGTGCCTCTGGCAAGCCTTCACCACATGACGTTGGTTGAAGTAGTACTGCCGAATGCATGTAGTGCTGAATCCCCAATGGTAGCTTGTTTTTGTTTTTGCTCATCTGAGGCTTGGGTTTGTAGATTGACTAGTTGGATTCCCAGAGAGGAGATGGGGATAGTGTGTGTGTGTGTTGGGCGGGGGAGCCAGAGGAGTTGTACGAGAGCAAGGAGATGTAATCATGTGTAATAATTCTGCCCCTCTCGTTGTGCTCCACTCTGGGAGCCATGATGGAGACATCTTGGAGATGAATGTGCAATAAAGCCGGCGCACTCGACACCAACATGAGAGGGGACCATGCATGAAATAAATAAAAAGCATGTGACACTCTGGCTCAACAATTATGGCCCATTCTCATGATAATACTGAGATCTTGGAAGGTTACAGCGTCTCTTTGTTTGGCGAAAGCAATAACACGCTATCCACTGAAGAGGATGCCCATCAGGTGCAAAAACATGAGGGGAGGACCGACAGACTCAAGTTTGAAGAAAAAAGAAACACAATTAAAACACCAAGGGAGCTTTATTGTATTTAGTAAAGAGATCTTTCTCCAAGCAACAATACACACAATTGCAATTGTCTTTAAACTGATGCCTCAGGGCAGTACTTGGAGTTGAAAGAGAACAAAGATGGCTAAAACAGTCTTATCCAGATGGCACTGGACCACATCATCACCTGACTCCAGAGAACAACATGCCTTAGCACATCAGGTCGGAGAACGCACTGCTCACCTCTGATTGGTGAGGCTTCACAGTACATTTACATGTAGGCTTTTCATCTAGCAGGCACCTTTTGTCTAAAATGACAAAAGTCATTTTAGACAAAAGCGAATCACACAGCAAGCACACAGTTCTAACAATGTCACAGGTGTGAGTTACTAGAGAAATACTTTTTTCAGCATAACTATAAGGCCATGAAATTCCATAATTCTGCTTGTATTTGCCTCTGAGGTGCGATTGCAGGTTTACAAACTATCTGCAGCTGGTCTTGCTGGCATCAGTTTAGCTTCCAGAGCACATTGCCTGGTGGTAGCTGGCCATGGTGCTGAACTCATTGTTGCCCCTTGAGGGTGTGGATCTGCAGGTGAGCAGGGCCTGGACAGCCCTGTACATGGTGCTGAACTACTTACATGCTGCTTAGAATGATGGCAGCAAATCTCGGATTTTGACTGTCTGGACAGTAGGGAGTGTGAGAGACAGCAGAACTTTATGTTGGTTTCTTCAACTGCAGCTGAACTTTTACTCTGTGAAAAAAGGAAGTGTAAAAAATGTTGGAAATTATGAAGCAATTAGCATTTCTCTTCTTTCTCATGGGTTTCATGAACCCTCTGGGAAGCCTGTTCAGGTAATGAAATAATAATGTCTTTGACAGCTTTATAGTTTATCATTTCCCCATGCTACTCCATTATAAATACATTTCACTTAGCTGTCATGCGTGGTGGTAACAAATTGGATTGGAGAAATGTGAAGAACTTTGAGTCGGAAGGGTAGCAATGTGCTGAATATGCATAGGCCAGCTTCAGAGTTCAGTCCTTCGTTTGGCCTGTTTATTTGGCCTTGAATTGATGTACTTAAACACCTTAGCCTATTACGTCTTTTAGTCTTTCTCCATGAATTCACAATGATTCATTTACCCTAAAGCTACTTGATAGCTTCAACTATTCTCTCCTGCTTCATATACTGTAGTCCCAGACAAGGTTTCAACTGTCAGGGTTTAGTGGCACATTTATAAGTAAGGCCACAGAACTTGTTGCCGAGAGACTTAATAGATGGCACATAACACAGTGTTCATATATCACCACACATCAGCCATGGACAGGTTGTCATAAAAAATCTATATCTGTTCAAAGGTGGCAGAAATAGCCGTATATGAGCCCTTGGAAATGGCATTGGACATGAGGCCCTTTACTGTTATGCTGTTCAAGGACCTTAAGACCAAGAGGTTCACCGTGAAATATGTGGAGGAGGAGGTCAATGCGTATATGATTGTGTGTCTCACTGTCTGTCTTTGTGTTTGTGTCTTCTTGTGTGTGTGTTTGTGTGTAGGGGTTTTTGTTGAGTGTGGTGTTGCTGCTGCTGGTGGTGGTGGTGGTGGGGGTGAGGGTGGGGTCCAGGGGGTTAGGATTCCATATCCATGCCTGGAGTGTCTCCCCTATGTGTCCTCTACAATTACAATTCACTCTCCGACCAACACGCTCTCACTCACTGCTTCTAATTTGGAACTGGCTGGTCAGCAAAGAGCTTCTTTGGCCCCCTCTGTCACCTCTGGGTGACCCCCCCTCCACACAGTGCCAAGGTCTAGTAGGCACTCATGCCTGCCAGCTGTACATTGAGCAGAGGTGGGCAGATGTGGTGCTGGAGCCCAATCATACCTGTTATTGATCAATATATGACTGAAGGAAACAGTGCATATCACTGTTTTGGAATACAAACAAATTATGTTGTACAGATTACGTGAAGCAACCACTTCAAAGTTTTATGGATGTCTTTAAGACTTACTTGTTTGGTGCCGATGCTTACATTGATTGTCTTGTGTGTTTGTATGGGTTTTTAGGACAGACACCTCATTTCCAGTCCAGGCGCTGTTGAAATCCCTTGAATTGACCATGTCATAGATCTCTCCCTTTGTGACATTTCAATACCACTGTCTTAATATACAAACATTTCACTCCCAAGGCAGGGATTGAATCCAGTCTTGTACACCTCTACCCGCTCCCTGGGCAGTTTGCAGCTGTGAATAAACAGCAGCTAATTTGGTTATTTTTGCTTAATTCGGTCCTAACTGAGTCCTGCTGCTGTCTGACTGACTTGATGAGAAAATCAGATTTAACCAGCACAGTCACACCCCTAGAATAATAAGGAGGACGTGGGCCTCAAAATTAGAATAGGTAATAATCTCTGAATTCCAAGCCATCACTTCCATACATTATAGGGATTGGACAGACGTATGGCTCTAATTCCTCCATACATTCACAAATGGAAATTTGCCTAAACATGAACTGAGCCTGTGACCTTGAACAGTGTGTCATTTTTCTAGATCAAATGATCTGTTGTAATTCACATAGATTAGGTGGGCAGTTGTATAATCTTGTTAGGATTATGAGGGATCTGATGATTAAATGTTGATGATGTTATCTAGCTTTTGAGGTTAGAAAACAAAGACATTCTTCGCTCCTGGTAAACATAATGTCATGGTGCAGTCTAATTGCTGGAACCAGTGTTTAGTGTATGTTGCAAGAGATGAGAAACTCTGGCTGTCAGGCCTCTGGCTGTCAGGACTCTAGCTAGACTACAGCCGTTTCGATGGGCATGAATAAATACAGTGGGGCTTGCATTTGCTTAGTGAGTGGCGGGTTGGGAAACATGGTAGTGGAAGGTGGAGAGGAGCCGGGGCAGACAGTGATGGATGAAGCTTGGCTGGAGCCCTCGGCCTGAAGGGGACAGCCCCACTGCCGTCCCCATGCCCTTTGAGGAGCAGCGTTGGTGAATGCTCCATAACTCAGCGGCTGATTGGTGGAGAGGCAGATGGCGGCGGTGTAGCTGGTGACTGCTGATAAAGTCTAGCGTCCTTGAGAGGTGAAGAGGAAGTAAACAACTAAAGGTGATCTTTAGTTTGTAAAAGGGGATTGTGTTTGTGTGTGTGGTGTGTCTGGGTGAGAAGGGGTGTAATGTTGCTATTGTGTTTTTCGAGGAGTGGATACTACCTACATGGTGTGACTAATAGCAATCAATATCCACAGTACAGTATGCTTACAAACCAATGAATAATCAACTTCAATGCTGATGATCAATGATCTCAATACCATCCCATTTGGGCACACATTTATTGATTACACACCAATTTCCCGCTAGACATGAAGTGATGTTATTTCCCACAAACTCAATACACAAACAATTCAATCGTAAGAAAAGAAAAAAGCAGAAAAGAAAGTCTTGGAAAGTCTCTGAATGGTTGTCAACAACCATCTGAACCTGGGGGTAATTGTCCAAGAAATGTTTCATCAACTTGGGCTCTTCACGTCCTCAGCACATTTGCATCTGCCTCTGGTCTCCAAATGTTCCTCTTCTCTCTTCCTCCGTGACTTGATGAATGACCCCACACAGCTGTCAGTGGAGCAACATTTAATGACTCCTGTGTTCTGTCGTTCATGCCTGCAGTCAACAGAAACACCTCCTCAGACTCCTGTGAAATTGTGTTGACAAAAAACAAAAATATTATAAACACTCCAAGACCACATGATAACTCAGGCACTGAATTCTCTGTCTGGACAATGATTTCATTTTGATAAAGGAAATGTTTACAGTCAACCTCTCGTGCTTTGAGTGACTGCTGTTATAATAGACCAGTTAACAAGTGTTGTGAAATAAAAGTTTTTTTGGGGGTGAAACAGGCATAAATAAGAAAATAGATTTGAATAGATTATTTGTTATGGCTTCCTGGCAATATATGACCATATTACCATGCTTTCTCAACACATTTTAAAGCTATTGTTTTTTGTAATGATCAATACTGCGACAAATATGATAAATCTGCTCCATGTCCAGAAAAGGCAATGAATCATGGATGTCTTTACATCAATATACGTGCTACTGCCACATTTGCGATGTCATTCAAACACTTTGATTCAAATACTTTTAAGTACCATGCTATCCAGATAGTGTTAAGCATGTTTGTTGTGTTGTCAAATGAAAGTGAAATTTCACATCATATTCTTGTAACAAAGTACCACTTATAAAACACTGTCTTTCTTTTCCAGTGAACAAAATCAATGTGAGCCTTGTAGAACATGATGACATCTTGACAGGCTATATATCAGTCTGACGCCTCTAGGTTTGCACACATGCAGAAAATGCTTGGTGAAGATCTTTTCATTTTTATGTAAGGTTCTTTATATGCCATATGACATTTCTCTTTAAGGAAAGGCCTTAGGTTGGCTACCTTATTAATGCAGATGAAAGACAACTTGTATTTTTACATCAGCTTTCAATCAACAGGTTCATCTCCATCATTTTAGTGTCTAGTGAAGACAGCATGTCCTCAATGTGATTAATTTTGACATTTGATGACCTCTTGCACACAGGAAGTTGCATATAAGTGATAGGAATGACCTTTGAGCCGCTTAAAAGTCAATGTCAGCCGTATCAAACATGTCAACCCAGGCTCTTCCTTTCTCTTTCCCCCTTTCCCTCTTAATCTTTCCACACGTCACTCCTAACAGTTGTCACAGTCAGCATTCTCCATTTAACTCTCCTCCCACTTTGTTTTCCCAAACAACTTACTTAATCTCCACCTATATCAATGACACAGCATATTGTTCTGGATCATGTTACGTTGTGACATTGTGAGAGGATAAAACGGGTACACAGATACAGATGCCCGTGTTAGCTGGTCAATGAGGTAGGCCCAAGCCAGAGCAGGTCATATAGTGTGATGGATTGGGAAGAGCCAGCTGTCTCACAGAGCTCTAGTGCCCCTCAGGCACCTGGGTCCAGCTCATTGGTCCAGAGGGATCTGAAGCACAGGCCTGCTGCATGGGCAACAGGAGAGGCACCATCTGAGTGTGCCAGTCTGTTGGGGTGAGGAGGTACAAGGGACCCTGTTTAGGGTACATCTGGGTGCCCTGCTGTGTCTTTTCTAGTGGCACAAGTGCCAAGCTAGGCTAAAATGCCCAGCTGCCCACTCTTTCTCCAAAGTCCAGCCCAGACCTTATTCTCACTTTCCAATTCCAATCTTTACCAACATGTTTCAGAAACACTGAAGCTAAATCTATTCAGCTACGATAAGCCTAGCTCGGACTCTTCGAGTCCCCACTCGAATAGCACCTGTCCTCTTGTGCTTACTCTGGCTGAAAATTGTTCAGGAAACACTCACAAGCAAGAGGGAATTGGCTCTTAAAAAGATCATCCTTGAGGGATTTCCCTGTATGTGTTGAAAAGCTCTCCCTTTGGACACCTGTTTGGTCTATTCTTGGCCATGAGCTTCCTGTCAATGGAGGACATAGTAAACCTCATCTAGGCTTTTTCTCTTTAGAATGCCACTCTGTTTCCACCCTTGTCTGTGATAAAGTCACAAGCAAAGGCTGTGGTTAAAGGGGGAGTGTGACATGAACTTGAGGTCCTTTGAAGTGGCAAAGTTGGGGAGCTCTCTTCATCCTGGTCCTGCCTATCTTCTAGAGGAACACTCATTTGTGCCAGAAGTAAGTAGTAAGTAAGTAAAGTTTATTTGTATAGCACCTAACAGATAAAAATCACAAAGTGCTTCACAACAAAATGCAATATAACACTACAAATTACGCATACAGGAACATTTTAAATAGAAAATATGACAAACAACCATAAAAAACCCTAGACTAACTAAAAGCCTGCTTGAATAGCTAAATCTTGAGTTGCTTTTCAAAAGCTTCGACCGAAGTTGCACACTGTATAAAGGGAGGCAAGGCATTCCACAACCTAGGGGCCACTGCTCGGAATGATCGATCCCCTCTAGTTTTAAAATGGGTACAGGGAACCACTAAAAGCTTCTGACCTAATGACCTCAGATTACGAGTGGGGGTATGAAGATGTATCAAATCAGAAATGTAGGGAGGAACTTGTCCATGCAGAAGATATCTGCAGGCCACTTAGTCATGGGAAGCTAAGAATTTTCTCACAGTCTAGGAACTTAACAATACTTTTGAAAAGTCAGTTTTGCTGGAACAATTTCTCTCTCTCATTTGAATCAATTAATCAGCTAGAGAACAGGAAACATCTCAGTTGTCCCAATATTTAAGAGATTTATTTTGCGTTTTACTTTGGTACAGTAGAGACTCTGAAACCGCACTACAAATAAGAGAGAATACATTAAACACTGACAGGTTTTTGGATGTTTTAATCATTGTTTTCATCATCTAGTTTCCGCAGCCAAGAACTGTTCTGGATTTTGATATCAAACGCTTTCTCTGTGCCTTTTACCAGTCATTTAAATAGAGATGTTTGCACTCACTAATTAGTCTTGAGTCTTGGCTTTAAAACCACGGAAAAAAGAGACCCTTTACTGTTCCCATATGCATTCTGTTTCTTTGCTGGCTCAGAGCTTTTATTTAAGATTGACGATAATTGTGTCTCAGAGGCCTGAACATGCTTTATTCATGATCCATCCATGAGCTCCAATCTGTACTAAACAAATCTATTCTTTTACAACGCTGCTTGCTCTCGCCACCACATCTTAGCAGAGAAAGATGGAACAGATTTCCTTTAAAAACAACATTTCTCTAGATTATACATTTCCACACACTATCTATTCTCCCATCACTCCTATCATTTGAGCATGATTATGGGGAGTACCACAGTAATATCCTTGAACTCTAACCCCTACAGGTGCCTTGCACAATGAATCAAATCTCACAAGAAGATGTCCTTTACACACTAAACACACAAAAACCTGCCACACATTCTAATGTATCCCAGGAGTGCATGTTCTGCCCTCGTCTCTCCCGTTTGGAAAGAAGCACTTTTGACCTCTCTGATCTATACTGTACATGTGACATAAAGATAAGTACACTGGCTTTTCCTTAGAGATGGCCCTTGTAAATGGGGAGACTATCTACTCTCTCTCTCTCTCTCTCTCTCTCTCTCTCTCTCTCTCTCTCTCTCTCTCTCTCTCTCTCTCTCTCTCTCTCTCTCTCTCTCTCTCTCTCTCTCTCTCTCTCTCTCTCTCTCTCTCTCTCCCCTATTGGTGTGTGCCTTCATCATTCAGGCGGAAAGGTTCACCTTGTTCTGTCTCTGCTCTCGGAACATATAAAAGAGTCAGCATCAGAGCACACAGGCTCATGGTCCCAATTATGGGCTAATGTTCTCACCAGTAATGCTCTGTCCCCTTGACCGGTGGTACTTCAACAAAAAAATGTTTTTAAGCCTGTGTGCATTGTTACAGTGAATGAAATGTTACTGCCCTTTCTGTTGGGATATTTCATGTCTTTTGTTTGCTCCAAATCTGCAATTGAGAACAGATGACACACTATCTGGTCTGGTTTACAAATCATATTGAAAGTCTGTGTTTGTGCTTTGTTTATGGAGAGGCAAGTTGGACCTAATATAGACAGGGGATTCTGGACAGGTAAGGGGATTCACTCAATCAATCATGTACGCGGCAGCCGGTGAAGATGTGATAGAGTGGCGGGAGATGTGCAAGCCATGCAGCAGGTGACGCTGTCCAAACTTTGCTATAACGTTGCACCATAAATCACTCACAATCACTCCCCCATGCAAATTAGCTACATAAATACTACACTGTTCGGTATACAGTGCAAATCCGCCTTATGCATACAAAAAAGACCATATGCAAATATGGCGGCAAGCATCTCATGTTACACGGTGTGGAAAATTAATGCAAAGTAAGCCCAGTAAGTATGCAAATGACTTGATTAATTCGATGGGCTGTGTGGTGCTTAGTGTGGGCCTCATGGTCAGGGGGGGCTGCTCTTGGGAGAGAGAGAATCAATATTCTGCCATTTCAGGACTCCCTGGGCTTTTTTTTATTCTCTATGTTCAGGTGTTAATTACTGAGTCAATTGCACCATTAATCAAGTGAAAAGTCCCAAAGGGTGTGGACAGGTAGCAGCAATATCTCCTTCTCTCTCACTGTTCTAGTAGATAACTATCCTTGAAGGAGAGAGAGAGGAGATAGAGGTGACTATGTCACTGCCAGCTTGATCCCACTGCATGGACGCATTCCAATACTGGGAAGTATCTCCTTTCATTATCTCCTGTCCTCACCCATCTCCTTTACCGTCAAGAGTGCTTGTGTTATGTGTGAGTGCTTGGGTTTGGACAGGGGCTGTTGACATTCTCCCTACTCCCCAGCTGGCATGAAGGTGAGGACACTTTCACTTTTGGTTTAATAAAATGAATTGAACTGAATTGAGATGAAGAAGGGAAGTTTGTTATTTGTCAGTTTACAATCATCATCCAAATCCATGGCAACGATTTACAATTCAGTTTGGACAACACTGACTGTATTAGTAACAAAGCACACATCTTGCATTTTTATGACATTTGTGTCAGACCACGTAGGGACTTAAACTAAAGATGTCTAACAGCAGAACAGTGAATAGGTGTGTGGTGGTACATGTGAGGAGCTGCTGGCAGCTCAGTACTGAGAAGCAAATAGTGAGACTGTAAAATATTCCTAGAATGGTGAATTCTTCTCCATACTCCCTACCATTCATCAAGCTCCATAGAAGAATGGAACAAAGAGGCGGGTCTTCATCTCTTTTACTCAGTTTCATGGACTTCCATGGTGAGTGTTGAGAGATTTTCTTCTCAGCAGCCCTGGGGATGATATGGAGAAAAGGTCATGCTTTGAGGCTGAAAGTACTGTATTCATTTCATGCAGTCTGAATAATGATTACCCTCAAGCTAAATGATAACCATCAAAATGACATGATCTGCACATTGCAAATCACAGTTTGCTGTCATATGGAAATATATTCTGTATTGAGAGCAGTGAAACTATGGATTATTGGTAAATTACTCTTTTGTGATTTCAAAGCAGAAAACATTGGAGCACATCGTGTGTGTATCCCAGCATGATGTGGGGTTGATTTCTTGTCCTTGTGGAGATGGTTCCTAACAAAAGCACATAGGACCTGCACTTGATCAAAGTGATGAAATGAGTAGAGGGATAGTATATCACCCTGCCTTCGGCATTCTCCAAGATAATTTGAGAACCTCAGCAGATGTTGGATCAGCTGAAATCTAGGGTTCCCCTACAGTGTTCTCTCCACATTATTTTATGTTCCCTGTGTGATTCAATATTTAAGTAATGCAGCGAAGGATAGAAGCATTTCTTGAATCCTTTATTGGTTTACAGTGAGACCAGATCAGAAAACAAAATGGGATCTCATAGAACAACTGGAACAGTGGAATGAGGACTCTCTCTATTCTGGATCCATCTCAATGGATCGGAACCAAACTGAGATGACTTGTTACCAGGGAGAGACGAGGCATACGATTAAAAGGATGGAGGAGCAAATCTGCAGTGTGCTGAAATCCCTCAATGTTCTTGGTCTTACACGCGTGTGTGAGACCAAAGGGCTGTGCCCGCTCATTATCTCCATCACATGCCTGTCTGTGAATTGATGTTTCAGTGTGCTGTCCCTTTCTCTACTCCAAACACTACTCGTTCACCAACCTGTACCCCCACCCCTTCTCCACATCTCCACCCTAGTTCCACTCTTTGAATCTGAACAGTGTTTTGAAATAATCAACGTGATTTGACTTTGAGATAAGGAGAGATAGTCCTTGTCAAACTTCTCCCTTGCTCTTTAAGTTCTCAACTAATTTACCAGAGGGGAAGTCATACTCGATGAGCTATCCTTACTCCACGGTTACCGTGACTGAAGGAATTCCTCTGAGCCTGATCCTTGGCAGAACGGAATGGACAAGTCCGACTTTGTCGGAGGTCTTTGGGTGGGAAAGAGTCGAATAGAGGAACGCTGGTGCCTTTTTCATTCCCCATGACTTTGGACTGAATAGGAATTTAGCTCTAATGACTCCTGAGCCCCAAATCCCATTGATATCTACTTTGGATTCCCGTGGTCCCGCTCTGGAAGCAAGCTCTTGGAAAAAAGTGGGGAGAAATAGAGGAGAAAGCGGATAATTGGGGGAAAGAAATCTTTTTTTTGCTGGGATAATGCACTGCCTCTGAGCAAGACAGACAGAAATGAGGACCATTCTCTGCCAAGGCTCTCTTCCCTACTAACTGCAGGATATGTATTTATGTTTGCCTTGGTTCAAGGGTCATCTAATAACCTTCCATTACAATCCTAATTTGAATCAAAGTGACAGCAAATGGAGTGCTTCCAAACACAGGTTACCTGTGCTGCATATCAATGAGGTCACAGAGTTGGTGATAGGTCTGCTCCAGTAGTGTGGCGCTTTCTGATGGAGAATAGCTTTTCCCCCAGGCCTGGAGCCAGTTCCTTGCCCTCAAGTAAACATCTGTATTCAACTCATTAACATTCACAATTCTTTCCTATACAACTGATTTCATAAACAAATAATGTATACATACTATAAGCTCCTGACATTTTATTCTTAAGATTTAAACTGACAAAAAGACCAGATGATAACCAAGATGTCTAAGTCAGAAATTGCAGACGTTTTTGATTATGCCCTTTTCAGTGATTCAATCAAATTTTTGTGCCCGCACTTCTGGATATTCTCCTTTCACCTTGCAATTCTGTTTCTCTGTCAGTGCAACTATTCCCCCTCTAGTTGGAGAGAGATTAATAAAATGAAATGTTACGCTGTAACAGCCCTCTGCTATCTTTCTGCCAGATCTGCAAAATGTAAACGCTACTCTTTCATTAACTAAGCAAATGGATTTCCATGGCAGCTGACACCAATACAAGTGCAAGGGCTCCGAGGGGATCCTGGGAGGCACACCACTTTACCCTTAGGCTGTGGTCATCAACTGTATCTTTATGAATATTTCAAATTTTCATCACGGTTCTCATCATCAAAACATCATCATCTGTTATGGACTGTCTGAAAACTGAGTAGAGGGGAAACAGAAATGGCGTATAGTATTGAACCTGTCATCTCACCACACGGTTCTGTGATTTACGATGTTCCACATGAGAACATAAGATAAAAGTAAATCCGTAACAATGAAACAGAAAACATCCTTGGATATGGTGGCTGACCAACTAAAAAAGTGCAGCAGCCCACTATACCCCCTTCTCAGGCTTTGTCTACAGTCTACTGGCCTAAATCTTGTTTCTCTTGAACACCCACAACTGTTATGCAAATGAGATGCAGATTCTGCTCCTCCCGCTCTGCTGGAGTGAAAAGGTAAACATTTGCATAATATGCTCGCAGGCCGTACAGCGTGCTATGTCACATCATTCCATTAACCCGAGTCATGATGCACAACAACATTGTAGCTGCACTAATCGGCTTAGCGCGCCATGCTATACCCAAAACAAGGTCTACAGTACATCACAACATTGACATGCAGTGGTCATCTTGCAAAGATAATTCACAGTAACCCACCTTCACTTGCATAGTCAACTGCCCAACTGATTTGTTGGCGTTATTTGTATTAAGTTTTTAACTTGATTTAGCTTTCTGCAAACATTGCACGCTACAGTAAATGACTTGAAGATCTTTAACCTGCACTACATATTTATGTATGCCTATGTTTGGATATGTTTTGTGCACATTCCATAAAAGAGATTTCAAAGTATCATTTGGATAAGTGATTAACACTTCAAGAGACACAACTGGTTGATTCTAGGTCTCCCTTCTGGCATGGACACAGAATGGACAGATATTTTTCATTTGCCAGGAATGGTCTAAATTTACATTTACATTTAGCAGACGCACTTATCCAGAGCGACTTACAGTAAGTACAGGGACATTCCCCCCAAGGCAAGTAGGGTGAAGTGCCTTGCCCAAGGACACAACATCATTTGGCACGACGGGGAATCGATCCGGCAACCTTCTGATTACTAACTCGACTCCCTCACCGCTCAGCCATCTGACTCCCTGGACCAGGAAAAACGTAGTCTAAAGTCAGTGACGCGTTATTCAGATGCTATTTTAAAGACGCATGCTTGGCCCGTGCGCACTGTTTGCGAGGCCAAGGTCTTCTTCCTGCCAAGCTGCCTACATTATTTAGATTTATTGTATGGCTGTGTTACATTTCTTTCATGTCAATGATTAAAACAATTTTCACGAGAAATCTTTGTATGTCAACTTGATTTGTAACAATTGTGGCAATTTCTTCCCATTGGCACTTGGTTGCTTATCACAATGTATGCCCATGTTTTTTGTGGCTATCTCGTTGTTTATGATCATTGACCTATGCACTTTTTGTAAAGCTCTCACTTGGAAGTCGGTTTGGATAAAAGCGTCTGCTAAATGAATAAATACATGTAATATACACCCACGCCTGTTTAACCAAAGCTAATTTGGGTGGCTTTCTTGACACTTGTATATCTTTTACGGCCCTGACGAGAACGTCCGTCTCCTAGGCTGTGAACCGCTCCTGGCGTGCCGCTGGAAAATCTTCCATTATAATAACATTCTGCCATGGAACAAGCGCGCCCATAAACATATGTATGTCTATGAGCGCGCCTATTCTTAAAGGAAATGTGAGATGACGCTCTGATTGGTTTATTGCACGTTACGCCCAAACCACACCCATTAGTAATGTAGCAAGAGTCATTTATCCCGCCAAATAGCGCCGGAGTCCCGCACACAAAGTTACTTGCATTTCAGTTTGTTAAAATAGGGCCCTCTGTGTGCTTCTCCAATCAGGAAGCAGCACAGAACGCTCTTTATGCCTCTCCAATCAGGAAGCAGTATAGACGGCTATGTGTGGTTCTCCTAGATGATGCTAATCTGATGTCAGCCCCGTGTCATGTCCAGGCACTACCGTACAATCACGTTCCATATTCACTGTCTCTCCGCCATGATTGTCTGTTTATGGACACCAGCCTATGCTTTGGCCCCAGCACAATTCCTCAGTTCCTCTGGCCATCCTCAGACATTGGCTATCAAGACATTTCTGGTCCTGCAGTATTTAATATTATCAAAGTGGATACATATCTGTTTGAATATTTTTGGCACTGACCAAAATGTGTGCACATAAATTTTTCTGTTGAACCGATTCAGAGTAAAACATGAAGGGTCTCTACGATAGTGTATTTATACATAATTTATGAAGTAGTGGAATTGTACAGGGACCAAACAACAGTGGAAAGCACATGTGTTTACTGATAAGGGGTGTGTGAGGAGCTAGAACACAGTATGACCTCAAGACCCATGGCTCGTCAGTATTACTCCTGCTCCCAAATTTACACATCAACGACTCTCCCCCTCAGCCCCTCGAGCACTGACAATATTTAGGATCGTCCTTTTTCTAAAGAAAAGACAATGAAGAGCAGAGGAGGACGGCTATACATACGTCTTGTTTGTAAGAACTCAGAATTAAAAGAAAATATCCCATATTGGTGCACTCAGTCCTACATAAACATTAGAAATATTAAAAAATGGACTTCTGTCTTGTACATATTTTGCACAATAAAACAGGTAGACATCTGATTAGACACCCTACACACTGTACAACCGCCACTTGATCAGCAACAAGTCTTTCATTTTTGGATCCGTTCCCTAATGTGGTTTTATAATTGATGAACCCACTCATTGCAATCTGAATTGATGTGTGCTCCACAGCACCCTGAGGACTGGGTGGGAGGAAACATTAAATTTCACACCATTAAGGATCTAGATGATAATAGCTTCAGGTAGGAAAGAGAATTGGAATTGAAAAACATGTTCGTCACCAAGTATCTGATTTGCCTTTGCTTACCTTAGCAGTATGGCAGTACTCTTTGTACTGTTCTGTCTTCACAAAATGGGCCAAGGCCCCCTCTTTGCTACTGAAAAACAAACAAGGTCGGTTCTTCTCAACTCTTTTAAGAGAATATTCAAATACTTGTTGATAAATTGGGCCCAGAGGTGAGGACTGGCTGCGCTCCTCACTGCTCCTGGTGTGTCCTAGCCAAGTATTGTCTTGTTGTGCGCAGTCAGGTTCTCTAGGAGACACAAGCCCCATCTCTGTCTATTAAGACAAAGAGGACTCCCTGTAGTTTTCTTAACTTTCCTCATCAAATATTGAATTGACTTTTTCAATCTCGTTATGTGCGCTGCCTAAGTGTGCACCCACCTTGGAGATACCTAGAGGCACAGTCAATCGAGAGGAGTGGGAGAAAGATAATGATTCCAGAAAGAGAGTAATTATTTGCTCAACTGGACAGGCCAATTAGTGTCTGTGCATAGAGATTGAAACGCTCTGTAGGAACCAGGCCATTTCACCACCCACCCCCCGTTACTGGTACTGAACTAAGATTACAGTATCATCTCTAACCAGATACAGAGACAACAAGATGAGCTGGTGGAAAGCTCCTACTTTGCCTGTGGTGAGCAAATGAGGTTGGAGGTGCATCTAGCGAAATCTCCAATGGAGCTGTGTCAAATCCCTTAAGATCCACCTCTGTTGAAGGAGCCTGAAAACCCACATCCTGAATCTGCCTCCCACTCTTTCAAGGTGCTGTTATAAACAGTACATAAGGGAATGTCTAGGACATTTCTACTATACCTCATGCGCACATATTATTGACTTTCTATTCTGTTTATAGTTTGAGGAAAAGATAAACCTAGAATCGTAAAAAAAAGGACTCTTTGCTTTTGTGAAAGTCTGAGCTAAGGCAGACCAAACAGAGTGTCCAGCCTTTTCAAAACTCAGTTCTCTATTTTGTCATTAAGACAGTGCTTTCTGGAATGCCTTAGTTAGTAAAGAAGGATGTGGTCAATAAGTGTATAAAAAACTATTTTTTGACGTCAGTGCTTAGAAATGAAATCTTACATCTTTCTCGGAGCGGCACAGTTCTTTATCCCATCCATGTGTAGCCTTTGGGTTTGTTCAGAGAATTCATGGGGGAGCAGTTAAAATGTCGCACAGCCTCCCAATTCAACGTCCCACAGCAAGGACTTACTCTCCCTGCTGTAATCAAAAGAAATGTACAGCGCCAGCACATTCACTTTAGCCCTGCTAATCTCCAGCTCTGCCTATTTCCCTCAGGAGAAACCACTGGTGGGAAGATGGGAGGGGGAGAGGGGGGGGGGGGGTAGAACCTAATGTAGAGGCACTTCTTTAACAGGGATTGAGGATGGAGATTGCACTGTGTGTAAAATGAGTCGGTGAATAATCTTGAAAAGGGTTGTGAACTCTTGTCTTGACCCCTGTCCCCATGAAATATTAACCAAAAGTGTGTCGGTAGCAGGGATGCCCTTTACGCATTTATTTGAATGTATGTTAGGGGCAAGGACTAAAAGTTTAAACAGATTCCGGTTAGGGTGTGGAATTCTTAAGCAGTCAGAGAGGATGACCGTTCTGACAATTCCAAATGAAAGGGATCCTGACAGAACCATTGAGGTGATGCTCTCCTACCCAGGCTGGCAAGTGTCCGAGCTCAACCCGAGAATTCCAACATTTGGTCTGTTTAATATCATCCGTGAACTTTAAATTGATCTGGATTCTTTATGCAAAGTGTCAAACCTGGGCCTTGTCTTTGAATCTCATGGAGTCACACTGGCTAGAATTGATTGAAAAGAACACAGAACAGAATGAAGTGGCGCCTGGCACAGCGCTGGATGGGCTCTGTTCCAGCTCTGATTATTATCGAGGTAGGGAGGACTCACACCAAGACTGGGTGTGCTGCCTCACCAGCACAATCTGACAGCCCTGATAAGTATTCTCCTTGACACCCCGAGTATTTGGCTGTCTGATTTACAGGCAATCATCCCTGCCTGGTCCCTGCGAGCAACAGATGAGTCAACACCCTACCAGCACAAGTGAGTCATTGATTTGTATTGTTACAGGAATATCGTTGTGTATAAGGACTCCTCAGTGATATTTAAATGCGTGTGTGTGCGTGTCTAAAGTTCTAAAGCTTTGCCTTTACTGTTGTTTTATTATTGCATGATCCCACTACAGGGTAATGTATACCACAAGACTGACCTCCAGACACACTTAGAGACAGTAAAAAGATGAGCGTGGAGCCTTGCTAAGGGGGGGATTTTATTTTCCCCCACTCCATGAGCATAGAGCAAGCGCAGCACCTTCAGTGGAAAGCTGGTAAATATAACATATCACCTGAGTCCTCTGGATGCAACCGGGATGCTTTGCATGACTGCACTCTGTATCTCTTTTCGCGAGTGAAAGGACAAATTGCGTCCATGATGAACAAGGGCAACTTGGCCTGGCTAAAAGGAGGGGAAACAGCGAATGTAAGATTTATACCTTAATCGTCCTGGTGTCTTAGACCGTTTGCTCGAAAGTAGAATTTGGCCTTATAAGATGAACTTTGCAGGTGTGCTACACATGTGACATTGGTTCCCTGGAGGTATAGGAGGTTCTGCACAGCTGCCACAACTCTGAGCTCCTGCCAAGGCACACTGTCTCAGAGACAGACACTGGTTGGGCACACTGTCTCAGAGACAGACACTGGCTGGGCACACAGTCTCAGAGACAGACACTGGCTGGGCACACTGTCTCAGAGACAGACACTGGCTGGGCACACTCTCCTCCTACCTTGCTTCCTCTCTACTCATGTTTAGTTTTTGCATTGCCTGACTGGCTCGCATAAAGAAACTGTACAGAGACAAATGATTCAATGTCCTTGGTGTTGTGTAGAGTTTACCCTAAGATATGCCACTCTTCTGCACATTTCAAGTTGTTGGTTTTAAATATCCCACATGATGTTGCTTTAAAAGTTCACACAAAATTTTCCTTATCAACACGGTTCAGATGGACATATTTAAGGGAAGTTATCATATTGTTTTTCTAGCTTCACTTCAGCCACTCAGTACTATGAAAGAGAGAGAAACATTCTCCATTAGTGTCACTGTCTGCCCACTCACTCTCTCTCTTTCTCGAAGAAGAAGAAGAACTACAGTCAGTCAAGTGCTGTCTAAAACTAATCAGTGCCATGTCTATAACCCCAGCCAAAAGGCTCAGATGGGCTTTGTATGGTCAAATGGACTGCTGGACCCTGCCAAAAAGCCTTCAAAGTCATTTCTTCCAATCGGGATCCAGGGGATTCTTGTTAATCCACCATGCCCATAATCTATAAATAAACGTTCGAGTTGTAAAGACGCCAGTTAAAAAGTGCAGTTTGAGGCCGGACACTTATTAAGGCCTATCATTCTTCATTTCCACTCGGTTGGGCAAAGCAAATTGGTGGAGGATGCTGAGAGAAGGTGGAGGATGAGTGAGAGTGTGTGGAAGTTGTTAGAAACAGTAGGAACACAAGGTTTTCACAAAGTCTAAAAAGGCTGCAGTCGTTTTCAATAACCTCTACTCCAGTGGTTATTCAACTAAATAAAATGTCAAACATCTGTTGATAACAGCAAACAGCATAATGGTCTGAGTAGAGCAGTCTCTTTTTCTCTCTCTCTCTCTCTCTCTCTGATTATGTGTTGCTTGGAGCTATTTCACTTTCAAATCGACATCCATATTAAGTAATAATAAAGCGTGGTCGTTGAAGGGAGTGGATTGTTTGTTTCACATCACTGCATTGCCAGATATGTTTTCAGTAAATCGCTAAGGGGTAAGGCGATTAGACGAGCTAATGCTCATTGTGGTATTAATTGCTAAGAAGTTCATTAAAATGCAGGGGGGCATATACCCTATCCTCTGGGATTCAGTACGGCAGATATTATAAACACCTGATTAGGAAGAGGATACAGTGTTATCCACCCATGACTCCACCAACCTTATCGAGCCAATAACCTGACATTCTGGTTTAGTTTTTGTTACTTTGGCTCTGGGACTCAGTCTGCCTTATTCATTAATGTTTTGTCATTAGTCGTCTGACAGACTATCCTCCTCAAAGCCGAAAAGAATAGAAAGCATTCAGCAATGTAAAACCAGTTAATGGGTTTTTATGCCAAGGGGGGTGTGCAATAAATGTTCAGGATTAGCAGATTGGTTTGAAACAGGGCACATTCGAGAATTGGGGATGTGCTCATCTTTGCCGTTGTGGAATGAATGTAACTTTTAATGTGAACTTTTTCTGAGAACTGTATGTCATATTTTTTAAAGGTTCCAGGATGGTCTTAACCAGTTGACTCGGTTTTATGTCCCTAAAATGAATGCCAAGAACATGTCAGGTAACTCATTGGAAATGTATTAAAGTTTGTATGTTGTGTCTGTTCTTATAGCTCAAGGTGTTACTTGTCATGGGCGATTTTCTCCTCCTGCTTAGTGAAGTCAGTCACAAGAAAGCTGCAATGAGGTTCACAAACTCTTACATTTAAATATCAAGGTTCCACTGGACCCCAGTTGACAGAAGTGTTGGAGGCGGGAATTAAATGGGAGCAACATTGCCCAGGGAGGAAAACAGAACTTTAAAGTTAATTTGACAAAAGAGACCTTGAGGCTACCAATCATTGTTGTTAACAAGGCTAAACCTTCAGTGCTAATTAAGACCATAATGGACTTTGTTTTGGCTTTGGGGTAGAGTGATAATTGCATCAAAAGATGAAGATGACCCAAATGGTTGCTGTGACTCATTTTGGTACAGTATCCCCCAAGTTGACTGCCAAAGAAAATGCCATATGGTATTCTGAAGATTATAACCACTATTATTGCTGCAAATTCATCACTGCAACATTTCAAATGCTATACAGATTACTCCTTATCAGATGTGAGTCCTTGGAACAAAATAAATACAGTTGCAGGTCATCCACAAACATGAGTAGATCTTCCCATAAAACTATATGAAGTGCTAGAGGTCTCCAAGAACACAGATGAATGTCCAAGGATAGAATAGTACAATTAAAGACATAGATAAGAACGCCTCCACAACACTCCCTTAGGTGAAAACAAAAAATATATTAAGCTGTCTGCAGAGCTTTCCAATACAAACCTAAAGGGGAAAATGTTGGCCTACCTACAGCCAAAGCTGAAGCAGAAAGTTAGCTTTTACTGCTAATTGTCTAGTAAGGCAGCCCACCAGTCCTTTCCACATGAGACATCTAAACATAACTCCCAAGCTGTTGGCAGTTAAGGTTATGCGAACAACAATGAGCATAAACCTTCTACGAAATGGTTTTGCTACGTTTTTTGTCTAAAGATAGATTAGCCACTTATGCATTCTCTACAAAGGGTCTGTTTCATTCAGGTACATGTTAGTCAGGATTTCCAAAGTAACTGTGGAGTAGCTGTGGGGTTAGAATGTAAAATGATTTAATGATGGTATTGATGATTAGAGATACTAATAAGAATCTTAGCCATGATGTCATCTCAACAAAAATGTGGAAACAATGGGTAATTGTGCGCGATGGATGAAGCTATGGGACCCTCCCCAACAAATGTCCTTACCCCCTCTCTTAGTCCCCTCTAAGTAGAATAACCTGCAGCTTCTGTTCCTGTAGTCGGGGAATACCTTGCTGTCAGCCTGTTAGCCCCCCGTCCACCCCACACCCCCCTGGCTTGATCTGATCGGACACATATATCACATATATATCACAGGGCTACCCCCCACTAATGCTAAAACCAATTAAACCTTCATTCAGCCCTTCATTTGAAAATCCATTACTGAAGTCAAACTCAAATGGTGGAGTAATGGAATTTCTCACGTTCTAACTCCCAGAGTATGTGTGTGTATGTGTTAGTTTCACACAACAGCAATAGAGACTTAAAAGGGTCAAGACTTCACGGCAACTAACGAGGACCGATACTATGCCTCACCTCACAGGCGACAGGCCATCAAGGAGGATTACAGCTAAGCAGTTATGTGGTTACTCGAGTAACTTCACCAGTAAAGCGAGTAAAGGGTGCACCCATGATGAGGACAGACAGCAGAAAGTTACTCACTCAAGCCTCGTGTGTTGGGCTCTTGTGATGTTGTGGTCTCTCTAGACCTCCCATAGGGCGAGGCAGTAAGAAAAGTGGCAGGATCCTGGCAGACCGAGAGAACGGAACACTCCCCTCTGACTCCCAGGGGTCAACCCCATGTCAAGCCTCAGTGTGGGCTCATCGTTTGAACATGTCAGCAGTGACTACAAGATCACTTGTGGATGCTGCCTGGCAGGCTACATGTCGTACTAATAGCTCATGTTCTTTGTGCCCCCCCCCCCCCTGTATCTCACTGCTGGTAAAGTCCCTCTCCTGTGGGAGTTAGCAAATGGTTTTTCCACTGTATTGGAAAGGGATTTCCCCCGTCCAACCCTCCCCACTGTATACAATCCTACACATCCGCCTTTTCCCCCCATCTTTTTTCTATGTTCTATCCTCTCTGCTTTCTGCCTCATTGGTTGATCCATGGAGGTTGGTCTTGCTGCAAATGTTTACTCTCTCCAAGCCCATAAACAATGCAATACCAAGCAATTTATTATACTGTGGTCAAAATTACATCTCAGAGATGTTGGCTCAGCAACATCCATTAGAAAGTGTGTCATTGAGGAGCCGAGACACCTATTTGTCAATTTCCCATCTTGCTCAATGTAGCAAAGCAGATTTTTGTGTGTGGTTTTCCATCTAATTTCCGTCGGGAAGATGGAAGTTGGAGTCGTGAAGCTTATAGGAAGCTACTGTGTATACCCTCTGCCCTCTCTCCTTTTACACGAGGAACAAATTAGAATAAGGTGAATGCTGAGGAGGTTTTGTGTGTTGTTAATAAACAGTCACAGGGGCCAACAGCAGTTATTGCTCTCTACCACTCCCTCTATTGTGTGTCGAAAACGAGTCAGTCACTCTATTTATGTCTTTTTGATGGCACTGACTGTAAATAAGCCTGCATAATGCTCAGCCCATTTGGCAAAATTACAAAAGAACAAACTGCATACATGTCAATTTGCCTCGTTATTGTTGGTCGTTTTCCATATTGATGGCTGTCGTGCATGCTGCATGGAATCACATGTCCATGGGATATTATGCTGCTAAATGTATAGAACAGCACACTTAAGCTGTTTTACCATTTGTCGTTTTCTCAAGACAGCGGCAGAATTCGATCAGGCGAGATGGAAGCAGGCCGTAATGGTGCCCCTTTCTGGGTGTCTCTTTTAGAGATGAAGAATGACTGTGTTATGTCTGTGCGTTCCTCTCATTATGACACTCAATCTCCAAATGCCATGTGAAATGAACGTATTAATTCATTTACACCCAGGGTGAGAGAGAGATGAGAGTAAAAGCAAGAAAAAGAGAAAGCAAGGGAGAGAGAGAGAGAGAGAGAGAGCGAGCGAGAGCGAGAAAGAGAGAGCGAAAAAGAGAGAGGGACAGCGGGAGAAACTGCGAGAGAGAAAGAGAAAATAGGGAACCCATGCTCTGTCGGACTGTGCCTGTCCATGACAGGCCCTAAGGCCAGAGTTGCCACATTCAGGCTTGTTTTCGTGAAGTAGAAAATCAGGGATTCACCCCCCTCTGTTCCTCACACACACAAGCCTGGGGGAGTGGGGGTGGGGTCGAGTGGGGAGACACTGTTCTTATTTTGCTTCATCTACAGTAGTTTTGCTCATGCTATCTTTCCCCCCTATCATGTTCCCAGTCAACAGTGCCAGGGTAAAAATGACTGTTTGGGATCCTACTCTCCATCTTGTATAATACAGTATACCACTGTATCATAGGAGAATGCTTGCCTGCACAATAACATGCACACACATGCTCTAAACGTGGAACCATATGTTTATGATGAACGTGCTGTTTATCAATAAGTCAACGTAACATTTATAGTATTCATTGAGGACACATTAAAGGACTTCCACATGAATGAGTGGAATTCTCTGACTTTTCTGTCCTGACCTGTAGCCCATTGCTTCCCTTTGTGGAAGGAAGCAATACTTTCAAGGTAAGGGGATATGTGTGTGTATGTGTTCTCATGTGTCTGTGTGTGTGTTTTTCCTTGTGTCTATGTATGTGTGTTTGTGTGTGTGTGTGTGCGCGTGAGTGTGTCCCTGAGCAAAAAACAGCCAAGTCAACATTCCCCTTGGAATGCATTAGAGACTCATCAACGTCAGCCCAGTATAAACCATCTGCTCAGCTTTTTTCCTTGACCATCCCCTCATGGCAAACACATTCTCATTACACAACTTCCAGAACAAAGGGGAGAAGATACCAGGAGCAGACAGGACATGGAGAATTGTTGACCAACCTCAAAGGAATGTAGAAGCAAACAGTTAAACCAAGAAACCAGACTTTATTGATCTAGCAACCTCCACTGAGAAATAGTTTTGATGCTTCGTTGCAGTTTGTATTCTACAAGCATAGACACTTATGGTTGTGGGGATGTTCAAACAAGATATGTCTTTAAATCGGTTTTAAACAAGCTGCACTTAAGACATAACTATTAATGTACATTTACATTTAGTCATTTAGCAGACGCTCTTATCCAGAGCGAAAAAATGTAAAATTTGTATCAGGTGTTTTCATTTCTAATTTCCCAAGTTAACCCAAACTGTTCCATAAAAAATACCATTGGAACCATTTGGTTGATCATTTAGCATTTGTTTATTATTTTACACACGATCAGAATTTATCCAATGACATTACATTTGTGTGTGTATGTGTTTATTAGTTTGCAATACAGGGTAAAATAGTTTGTAATACCACTGACTTTGTATTTGGCCTTCAAAGGTTACAGTAGCTGATGAATAGGAGATGTCATGGAGCATATCATTAGCCAGGGCTTAACCTCCTCCTCACCAAGGGGGACGGAGCTGAAGGCCTCAGCCATCCCCAAACAATACTGGACCATTTCAAATCCACTTTTCTGCCCAGTAAAGTGTCCATCAAATTTAACCATAGCGCATGAGGGGGAGAGCGAGGTCATAGGAACTTACTGAAGGCCATCAGTGGAGGTCAATCTGTCCAGACTCCCTGGAGTTGACTCCCCTCTGTCATTCTGCAGTTTTTTCTTCTCTCTCACACCCTTTCTCTCTCCTTTTCTCTCTCTCTCTCTCTTTTGCTCTCGCTCTCTCTCCCTCTTTTTTGCTCTTTCTCTCTCTCTTTTGCTCTCTCTCTCTCTCTTTTGCTCTCTCTCTCTCTCTCTCTTTCTCTCTCTCTCTCTCTCTCTCTCTCTCTCTAGCTCTCTTTTGCTCTCTCTCTCTCTATCTATCTCTATCTTGCTCTCTCTCGCTCCCTCTCTCTCTTGCTCTCTTTCTCACACTTTTCTCTCTTCCAGCAGCCATCATCTCATGTTTACCAACTCTGTTTAGCCTTGGAAATTCTCCCACTCCTCTGGCTGTGCTGCAATAAAGCAGAGCTTTGCTAAACCTTTGCAAGGTCAAAGATTAAGGCAGGACTTAGACATTCAAAGACAGGTTTTACTGATAAAATAGCTTGGGGAGAAACATGTTCAAAAATAAAATATTTTCTCTGTCTTTCACACACACAAATATTCTATCTCTTCTGCTCTCACACACACAACCACTTGCACAGACACCGATACAGTTAACACACACACGCACACACACACACTTTGTTGTCAGAGCAAGAAGATCTTGGAATAGGCAGATTTCTTTCTATCTCTACATTTCAAAACCACCTTTGGGTTTAATTCAATTTCTTAAATCCAGTCTATTCTTTATTCATATATGCAATAACTTTCCTTTCGCTTCTTCGACATTACCCATGGGTAATATCAGTATTCTGGTGCAACTGACTGAGAAAGATTATTACTTCCCAGATTTTGTCTGTCAGATATTTCCCACCGTGTCCAAGGTTAGTAAAAGAGAGAAAGAGACGTTTGTGTGGTAAACATCATGGCGGTGTGAGCGTGCTTGGCTGGTCCAGCCTGCCTTTCTCTCGTTTTGATCGCCTCTGCCAAGGAAGGATTTGAGTTGCCCCCGCCACCGGCAGATGCCATCACCTGTGGTTTTCAGTTTGACAGCCTTAACTAAATATACAATCAAGGACTTCACATTTTGTCCAAATTTGGAAATAGGTGTAAATTTTGTTTACAAGTTTGTGTAATTCAGAATCAGAATGGGATTTATTTGCCATGAAAGTTTGCACAGACAAGGAATTTGCTTTGGCAGGAAGGTGCATACAGTAAACATATAGGAATCTTAAATTTAAATATGTGGTCTAACTATACTAAGGATGCATAAACTAGCAATACTAAGTGGAATACAATTAAAATAAAATATACAATAAGTAAAATATAAGTTGCCAATTTACAATATAAAATACAATATAAAGTGGGACATCATGTCCAGAGCAGTGTGTGTGCGCGCTGTGGGTGTTATGTCCCACTGAAATGTATTCTGTCAAGCTTTGGACTGGTAAGCGGGGAAATTAAATAGTGCAGAGTAAGCTGCCTTGAAGCAATTGATCAACTCTGGAAAAGATTATCCTGTCTGGCTAGCTCCTCTGCGCTTGATAGAAGCATAACTAGCTCTAGACTAGTCTTCACATCTGAAATGTACGAGGTCTCTGAAACTTAAGGGCCCTTACCGAGCATTTTCTTCCAACTATAGATGACTTCACCTCTCCCACCCTAAGCCATTTATTCCCTTTAAAAATAAAATGAGATTTTAACAAATCTGCATATTGTAATTTGTCAGTGTACTGTACAAAATGGAAAACACGCAGCATGTAATTTAGAAGTAGAACATGCTCTAACAAATTGAACAATGGCGTGGAATAGTGTAATTCAGTGTCTCGAGGCCCATCAATGGGACACATTCCTGCCCATCTGGGATTGCAATGAACCAGCAGCTTCACAGAGCCTTGCTTTCCTGCTGGTCATAGATCCCACTGTGAGAGGGATGTCGGCCATAAAGATCAAGTGCAGCCATTCCACATAGTGGGATACAAACCAGCGGCAAGGAGAAGATTCCTGGTGAAAAAGTAGGCCATTTCTAATTGTAAAGTGACATCTCTCTCTCTCTCTCTCTCTCTCTGTCTCTCTCTGTCTCTCTTTCTCTCTCTCTCTCTCTCTCTCTCTCTCTCTCTCTCTCTCTCTCTCTCTCTCTCTCTCTCTCTCTCTCTCTCTCTCTCTCTCTCTCTCCCTCTCTCCACTTCACACACATAGGCAGCCTGGGGCAGTGCCGCCGCCTGCGCAGGTCACAACCCACTCTTTCTCACTCACTGCACAGTGTGTGCAAACTCAGCGTAAGATGTTGAGAATGTCACACTCGTATTTGGGGGTCTGCAAGCTTGCGTTTCACATGGGGTCATGTGAGTGTGGAAAAAAAATAAAAATAAAATATGATCTGTTTGTGGTAATTTTGTCACAGTAAGAACGCTTCGCTTTTGGCTCTGAATGCATTAACATGAGGGACAGATGGACGACAGCGCTACACAGAGAGCACACATGTCAGCCAATACTGTCATCGTACATCTGAAATGTGGGCAAAACAAAACCTTGGCAAACCTGGGCTCTGTCACAGTACAACACGCTGCCAAAATGTGCTTTTCCTAATATCCTCCAGGTACCTTTCCTCACCAGATCAATATGTGCCGTCTGTTTGAACATTTGGATGTTAAATCAACATTACCTTTCAAGTTGTTACAGTACCATACCTTTTCATAACCACTGATCTGTTATGAAAGGCAACACTTTTATTGACATCTTTCGGGCTCAAAACAGAAAAGGAATTGCAGTAGGTGCTGCAGCAGAAACCTTTTGTTTCACTTCAAAGGGAAGATGCTTTTTATATGCTGTGACTCGTGTCTGCTTGTGTTAGAATATTTGAACTGAATAAGCCTTCTAGTAAAAAACATTTTTGTGAGTATAAATTCTTGCCAACCCATCCATTTTAGATGTAGTTCTTTGGAGAGCCAGGCTTATATACCAGTGAGCATAGTCCAAGCAGCTAATCCTACACTGGTGGGGGAGTGGATTCATCTCAACAGAACCTAAGGTGGACTTATTCTGCCACCTTATGGCTAACAGAGAAATGGGTCTCTTGCTTACTTCTCAAGCTTTTACAATGACAGGTCCCATTTCCATAACATAATATGCACAAAGGTCTACAGGAATGTAACTGAGATCCTAAAATAGAACCTTGACCTTTGTTGATTAATACCTTGTGCTATAATTCTATGGTGAATGTATCAGTTTGTGAAACCTTTTAATTGGGCGTCTTAAAGGGTGTTTTGGATGTAGGGGGTAAACATCTTGTTCTGGAATATTCCAGCAACTCAGAAATACTTCAAATATGTAATAGATTCTCCTCATTATATCAACAATCAGGGAACTATTGAGAGAACGTCAGTAGCATCCTGATATGCATGAAGGGGTAGAATGTGGCTTAGGGTTAGCTGTGATTATATGTAGTGCTGATGGATAGTTTCTATACACCTTCAGTATATAGAATATCCATGTTGGATGGAATCACCAACCTTTAAGTAGTTTTACAAAGTAATCGGCATACTGTATTATCTTTAGGTAAATCAGGTTGACATTAGGTAGGGATGAAATTTTAAAGAAATTGTCAGGAAGTGGTTGTGACACAGAATTGCCACAGGGAGGCAGTATGGCACAAGTAAATGAGCTCAACCTTCGATGTGCCGTTCAGTATCTGTTGAGGAGTTGTGTTGAGTGTGATGTGTTTGCAGTACAGTACAGATTGGGGTCAGATGGATGGATCGGAGCCACTCTCGACCCTGAGAGCCTAAATGTTGCCACACTACTTCAAGTTAGTCATAATGGTCATTCAGCATAAGATGTTCTTTTTCATTCTTAATAACTCATCCTCTTCTCAAACCATGCCCAAGTGATAAAGCACCAATGCCAAACTAACAACATGACCGTTAATGGAGGAAGGGGTTGTTGTACACCATCCTTCACAGTGTACAGTCCACACTATACATACATACATACATACATAAAGATCTCAAAGATGGTGAAATCACCTTCATGTATATGTTCATGGAGATGTGACGGATGACACAGTGGATAAGCACATTCATTCCCACACTAGACTTCAATTGCCTCAGGAGAATAAAGGATTGTGTATGGTGTTTAAATGGCATTAGTAAAATACTAATGTTCTGTGAGTGCTACCTCAAACATGTACTGGATCTGGCCTGTGTTTCACTCTTGGTGGAACAGAGATTTGACCCCTGGCACAGACCCAGGCAGGTTGTGAGTGCTCCCATCAAGAGGTTGTTTGCCTCTCGTCTCCCATAATTGGTTTGCAATCAGCTCTCACTCACCTTTTGTCAGCTGGGTGTAAAACATAATCTGCCAGAGGATGTGAGAGGCTGTCTGCCCCTCTCCCTTTACAGCCAAGCGAGTGCTGAGACTAGGTAATTACATATTTCAGACCGACCAATATGACAAGTGCAATATTAAAAAGGTGAATTAATTTCCATTTATTTGCCTGGTTATTGTATAGGGTAAAATTAATCTTTCTTCCAAATAGCTTGTGAGCTGGGTGACATCCTCCCAGGTGAATTGATGGGCTGGCAGGTACTCTGTAATGGATTCTGTCAACCCTCTCACACTCTAAAGTGGATTTGTCTCACAGAGAAGTTTCTCACGCTCTCGCTCTCATGAGGACACTTTTACTGGCATTTGTCTAGAGTTCTTTAGCTGGTCGGATGGAAACACAAATCAATGTCTGGTTCAAAAAACCATTCAGACTGATCTCAGGAGATGCTGATCCGTACATACTGTACCTCAAAAGAGTATTCAGTGAAAGATTTCTTGATGATGTTTATCTCCGCACCATACAGTACTGTACATGGTTTAAGAGTCTCATCATTTGGGGAGACAGTCATACAGCTAATTGAAAACCTTTCTGACTTTCTAATTCATGTTTACTTTCTGCCTCTTTATAAATTATTAATTGAAGAAGCAGTCTTTCTATATCAGACTCAGTTGGCTCTCCCCTCCTGTGTTTAGCAGGGGACCCTCCTGTGTGAACACTGGGGGGTTCAAACCAGGCTGATATCACCATGTGAACATCTATCTAGCTGGCAGTAATGCTGACTCCTTAATAGATTATCAAGATGCATCAGTCAGGTTTTGACCTACCACCTTGTTTGAATGTGGGCTTCATTGTAGATGGGTAGGAGAACACATCTTCTTGTTAGCTTCAGTGCTTTGACCTCAGTCACACCTGCTCTTGTCACGCCTGCTTTGTTTACCAACTTGATGGATGTCAGGCAGCCATAACACACATCGCCGCCTTCTCCTTACACCACCTAAAGCCGAACAATGGATTTTGGTGTTTCAAAACCCATTGACACTGTATGACTATGTTTAGCTTGTGTTCTGCTCCTCTCTCCTACCAACCATCTCTGGAGGAGGGGATCCCTCTCTGAATTGCTCCTCCCAAAGTTTCCTCAATTTTTTCTCCCGTTGGAAGTTTTTCTGGGAGTTTTTCCTTGTCTTCCTTGAGGGTTTAGGTTGGTTGAGGGGCAGTTCTATGGGCGCATGTGAAGCCCTCTGTGACATGCTTGCGTGTAAAAAGGGCTATACAAATACATTTGATTCGATTTGACCCCCATCGTTGTGCCTGAGAAAGTAAAAACAAATGAATCAACTAAAAGTTTTGTTTATGTACTGGGAGTGTAATGTTGAACTCCATTTACTGCTATGAAACATTGCTCTGGCTGCTTGGAGCAAGGGCCTTAGGCAATCTTTTCCCACTCTGCAAACTTGCTCTAAACCTGAGAATAACCCAGCATATTGTTCAGATGAAGCATCCCGGTAGTAAAACATGAAATGAGATTAGCTTGGTCTCTGAATTAATTCATTTTTTCCGTCCGATGTGTGAGTGGTGCTTGGGAATATGCTGTTAAAATGGAGCTTGCTTGTTGCTCCAGTGGTATACTGAAAATGGAGGCCTAGCTGGTTTTACTTCCCTAAGCTGTCTCATATATTTGAGCGACGTAATGAGCTTTAAATTGGCTCTTTTGTTTTCCTCTATTACCTGAGCCTAACAGCTCCCCGGTCACGCTGGGCTGTGGTGATTTACTTCCATTTAAGACCTAATGAAAGCTCTACCTCCTGCTATTGTGGGCCCTGACTATGAGAATGTCTCGCCTCTGCATGTTTTGAAAAGCACCACACAAGCCACGCTAGTTGCAGGGGCGATTCGAGCACCCCCCTTCTGTGATGAGGAAGGCAGGCCCGTCTCTTTGCTTATTGCTCTGGCATTTAGGTGGCTCCATGCGCCGATTTGAAGTGCCTGTAGTGTCAAAGCCATTTCTCCTGCTCCTCTGGTAATGCTCTGACTCGGCAAACTGACCATTGTCATTTCCCTCCATGGGCTTCAGAGGGGCCATGAAAAGCCAAGAAGTCTGGATAATAACCTTCAGAAAAAGGGCTGTGATTGCACTTCCATTTCACACCGAGAACCTTCTCTCGCCTCCCCGGAGCAGTAAATGTTAGATAGGGAGGCTGAGGATGGCAGCGAAGTGGACACAGCATTTTTGTTGTGAGTGGGAGATGAAAGGAGAAAGGGAGGGGTGGGTGACTGGAGGTGGAGGAAGTGGAGGTGCATGGCAGACTGGAGCTGGAGGAGTAGGTGGACGGGAGAGGGATGGATGCATGGATGGAGGTAGATGAGGTGGAAGGGAAAGGGGAGAGAGTGGAGGTAGACGAGGTGGAGGTGGAAAGGGGGGTAGAGGAGCTAGACAGACGACATAGGTTGTGGAGGTGTCAGTTGACGGAGGAGGCGGGGAAATACTGTGGAGGAGGTAGCACTGGAAGGGGAAGATTGGCCCAAAAGTAGAGGAGGTGTTGGTGGACAAGGAGAGTAAGGAGGCAGAGGAGGTGGACGGTGTAGGGGGGGGAGAGAGTCAGCTTCAGGGGGTAATGTGGTAAGAGGTATGAAGCCGTTAGCAAGCCAGCAATCCACTGACCCCCACCTTCATAGAGGGACCAGAACTGGCTCTGAGGCTGTGGCTCTGTTGACAGCTGGGACAGGAAGTCTAATCCTGATGGGGAGCCAGCGCTGTGGGCGCTGTGTGCCCTCCACACAGAGTCCCACGCTAGCCGCTGGCTCCACAGTCTGGGGACAAGCCACTGTAATCCCTCTCCATAACAAACCATCACCACTCCCGACCTGGCTGTGGGGCACGGTGAATGAATGGAAGCTATTTATGGACTTGTGTTCAAGGAGCTGAAATCCTACTTTCTTGGCCTAACACATCCGGCTTTGGAAAAGTACACGTGAAACGGTTCCCTACCTGTTTATATTCTCTCGGCCTTTTTCTGATTGCGCCGTTAAAAGTTTGAAGCTACCTACATAAGGCAGATGACCTTGGGGAGGGTTAAGTGATGCAATTTGCTGGCACAATCATTGTCATTTGGCCTGCCATGCCTCATGAAGCTGCCTGGGGTGTTATTCCATCCCTCAGAGGCACCTCTGATCATCACCACATAGCAGCAGTGCATGACTAAGTGGATGCACTCTGACTGCAGTCCTGATGGGGCAGTATGGTCTGCTGACGATGTTCCCAAACACTCTCCCTCTATGAGCTTTACTTACCTGCTTCTCACAGCATCATATCGTATGGCTGTCCCTGAGGAGCACTACGATCACCATCAGGCTCTGAATGGTTCCGTCTGGGTACATTTGAGTGTTGGATGTGTGCGAAGGGACAATAGGTGAACGTCTGGGGGTTTGTGGTTGTGTGATTTGAGGACCTGCCTTTAGGTGGCAGTGTTGGCTAATCAGTGGGCTGTGGGTAAAGCTATAAGTGGATTTTGGTATGGAGAACCACACCTCAGCAACAGCAGATGGTGCCGATCATTGTGCCGATCATTGTGCCTCACATCAAATTCATCTTTCTTTTGTTGTTCATCGTAAAATACTACCAGCCCAGACAAAAAAACACATCAACATTGTGGTAGACATAATCCAATTATTGCTAATTGACAAAATATACAAATGCTGTGTTTACGGCTTGCACTTTCTAATTCTAGTGAAACAATGATAATAGTGAAACAACAATAACAGTTGAGTCAGGTGCAAGATGATTTATCTTGCTACTTTTGAGAAATGCAGAAAAGTCTGCAGAGCTCAAACTGAATGCAACCCAGTGGCTTTACAATAGTTTAACTATGCTCCTGATGTTTGGAACCAGGACTATAAATCTGTTATCGACATTCCAAAATATATCTTGAGAAAATGAATCTTATAAATGTTACTAGTGTAAAATGATGATTTGCTAGTTCAATCTCCGGAATGTTCTCTCTCCATCCAATGTTTGACATTGAGGAGATATAGTAACATCACAACCCTATGAGGAATCAGAGTTTGAGGATTTCTAAAGCTAAGAAATGTCAAATTTGTCCTCCCTCTCCATGCTGTTGCCATGCTGGTTTGGCCGTACACAATATTGTGACAACCATAGGCTACTTATTCATATCCAGATTTGGTATTTGACAATCCAAGGTGGTCTCTTTCTCTCTCTCTCTCTCCTCTCTCTCTCTCTCTCTCTCTCTCTCTCTCTCTCTCTCTCTCTCTCTCTCTCTCTCTCTCTCTCTCTCTCTCTCTCTTTTTCTCCCTCTCTCTCCCTCTCTCTCACCCCTCTCGCTCTCTCTCCCTCTCTCTCCCTCTCTCTCTCTCTCTCTCTCTCTCTCTCTCTCTCTCTCTCTCTCTCTCTCTCTCTCTCTCTCACTCAGTCACACACACACACACACACACCACCCATCCTCTGATTTAAAGAAAACAACTCAGTTCCAAGCATTGCTCTCTCCTCTCCAGAGAGCCTGGATGAGAGTGGTTACTGTGCCCCTGCTGGTGTGCAGAGGCCTGAGCTGTGGGACTGGGGCATGTTGATGCACCATATCACCAGTGTGGAATTGAAATGGAGCAGCAGAAAATACCAAGAGGTATGGGTCCAATGCTCTCTGTTATCAGATATAGGCCCATGATGACTGATGTTGAAAAAATACTTGTGACTACTCCAAGCCAGTCCATTGGACTGTGTAGACAGGTTTACAGTGTATTTTACGGACAGGAAGCAACTTTGAATATAGAGGGGAAGCTGGTAGTGATCTGATAAAGATCACATATGTTGGGAGGCTTAACATATGTTTCCAGAATGTTTGTCTAAACCCTAACTTGTCCAAGTCACGCTGTAATGAAACAATGAGATACTTACAGCAGGAGCCCAAGTTTAAAACCAGACTGGCCATTTTCTGCATTTCTTACTCTCTCTGTCTTGTCTGTCCTGTGTAACCTTTACTTTCACTGTACAATAAAGTATACAAATGTTTAAATCAAATATTATAAAATATGTATTTCAATGTTTTTTAGAATAGCGTTTTAGTGATACATAAATAATTTGATTGTATTTATATTGCTCAATCCCACGGTTGTTTGAATCCACATTTATATTAGGCGTGCTTACTTGGCACTATTGATTGTAAACTGCACTGTAGAACACTGCTGAGTGCTCATTAACATTAGAAAGCTTTATAGATAAAGCAATAGAGACAGATACAGAGTGGCTGTGTGCTGGAGTTTGGAAGAGATTATTGTTGTGATGCAGGCAGCAGATATCTGAGCAAGAGGTCTCTAGAGTACAGAGCAGACTGTTGGCAATTTTCACTGGGATCTCCTCCGATGACCTCTCAAAGGGATTGTCTCTATTTCCAGTTTAGGGTTGCCCTTTTTTCCTTAGAACAGGGTGAACCAGGCAAGTAAAGACTTTTACATCAAATTCAATCAGTGTTTAAATACATAATGTAAAACATAACTTCCTGCTCTGGTCTTTCCTAACAAAGTCAGATCCAATCACAGATCTGACAGTCCTTGGATGGTTTTAAATAATGTGGTGGAAACCCAGTTTTCTCTTTTCCAGTTACTGACAAATCAATGATCTTCACCTTTACAGAAGGAGGGATGCATTTTATGGTTCGGGAAGGAATAAGCCATTCTTTAGGAAATACATGATCAAATACTGCCCTTTTGCTTTACTCAAGAGGAGGAGAATCATCCAATCATGAACTATGTAAAAATGGATGAAGTAGAGCATTAACTTGCTTTCTTTGAATCTACTGTCTTACGTCAGCGGGGAGAGGTGAAGTCGTTTCAAGATGGGGTGTCTAATCTCATACTTTTGGTATCATCTTGTTGGGTTCCTGTCTCCTATTCCTTCACTCACCATCTGGTCAAGTTCAGCTTCCCTCATCACAGTGTAAGCCTCTCCATCCTCTGCTCACTGTCTTAAGCATTGACGCTCGGATGCTAGGAAAGGCTGGGTCCCATTAGCTGTGATAGCTCAGGAAGTCTTGGCAAGTGTAACACATTTCACATGCAGAGGTCTCGCTGAGTGAATCCAGGAAACCAGCTCTCTTAGATAGCCTGTTATGATTCTGTTTTATTTATGAGCGGAAAACAACATGTTTGTTATCAACCACACACCGCTTCCATTCACACACTGTTTATGCAAAGTGCTCCCAGATCACGGCAACATAGGATCCTACATCAGTCATCTTAATATCTATTCCAAGTTTCATTCCAGCACTCATTTCAAGAATCCTTTTCAAACACTATTTCTTCAAATTGCAGCAGATAGGGTAGGCGGCTATCTTTTTCATGTGGAATTTGTTAAGTTGCCATACAAGACATCCCACTGTAAGAGCTCAGTGTGGGGTTCTTCCCATCAGGGCTGCGTCTTTGATCGAGTTTGATATCACCGAGTCGTTCCACTTCCACTGTGGTCCTCCTGATCACAGACGAGCCAGCTCCAAACATGTCTTGAACATCACCACATGCCATGCTGTTTTCTATCAGATGAATCCAGGAAGGGACTGAGTCAAAGTACATGTGTTGTAGGTAAATTAAGAGTTATGACTCGCTTTTAGCAATTGTCTATCTTATTTTTCCATATCCAATTGTCTATATTTTGAATAATGGTAGGGATAACTGAAGAATGAAAGCAATGTCACAACTCTGAAAAACAGTAAAACTCGCTATGCTGTTAAGCAACCTCGGCATTGGCTCTGTCTTCAGGGACCACGTGGTTCAAATGTAGAGTGTATGGTTTATAAAAAACTTTGTAATAAACTTTGATGTGAGAATTGGTGCTGACAAACCCAAGCAATGTTTACTTAAGTTCATTTGAGATCCTAAAATGTCCCAGGTGCATCATGGTAAAGAGTGCTAATTATATCATAACTTCAGTGTTTGTGAAATGTTATTTCCTGTCTCAGCAGAGCAAAGCCTTTATAATGTACAATATCTCCCTTTAGTAAACATGGTCAGGCACTCTTGTTTAAGTTTATGGGAGAATATTGATGCCAAGAGACCTTTATAGTAATCCTGAAGAGCGTCCATTAATTAAATCTACTATACTGTGTGAGACAGAAGGGGACAGAGAGAGAGAGTGTGAGAGAGAAGCTTTCCCTGAAAGTTTTATATCAAGATTATTAAAAAATAAATATTATCTATTGTTTATCTCATCATGTCGACATGATAATAACCAATTGAGATCACATTTTCATGATCAATATTTTGTACAAGGAAACCAACACTGAGTGAGCGAGTGCTGCAAGCCAAGATCTGTAGAATGTACAACGTCCTCAACACGAAATCAACAGTATCACTGTTGGCAGTATTTTCTATGTTCTTCCCACGGCAAACCAAAGTGTTAGCCATCTTGTCAACGTGCTGGCTCTGACACAACTCTCCTTCACAGCGTTTCCTGTGTGGGGTTCTCTGTGTGAGGCCCTACATGGTTCCTCCTCTAGGGGAAACCCCTGTGTACTCTTTCAGGCTGGCCAGAACAATGGGCCACTCTCGCAGCCCGGCAAACTGCGGATGGGGAGCAGGGCTGTTTACAGCTTGAATTGTGAACGCTGATTACTCTCCACTTACTAGACTCTTTAACAGAAGCATCCTCACCACAAAGGAAAAAACAGGGTCATCGGAGGTGTTTCCCTCTCATGCACGGTTGATGTGACCGGTTACATGGCCCTGGAGTGTTCCAGTCGTGGGCGCAACCCTGTGAGCGTTGGACATGGTGGTATTAAGGGAGTGGAATCTGTCTGTTGTTTTGTGTGCGGTCGGCACCAAGTCCGGTCCATTTTCAGTCATAGGATGCCTGCTGTTGCAAACATGCTTAAACCATGCCATGCCAAATGATACATCAGCATCTTGTTCCATCCCTTATGCATGTAGCACAGTACTCAGTACTTGCATGTAAAATAGCCTACCATCCATAAGCACTTGCACCACTTACTGTGTGTGTTAGTGGTATAGACCATGTGCCTTTAAAATAGCTGAATGCACTCGGTTCCATTTATTAGCACAGTGAGTTTTAGCTGAGTGGAGACACGTATCCATCAGCCTACTCAAAGTCTCCTGGTTGTCACATGAATAGGAACGCTCAAGGCAAAGTGGCCTTGCAGCAGCATCCTCAAGTAGTTGGACGCCATGGCAACCAGTTAGGCAAGCTGCGCAGAAGTAATCCGTATCTGTGGACAGCTGATTGTGACCTTGTACGATGTCTCCCACTCCTGCGGCTTCTGCAGCTGACACTGTCGAAACTCAAAATGTACTGTTGGTTGTTGACATTGGAATTTAGTTATACGAGTGAAATAAGGCATGGGAGGTTCTCAGAAAGTACAGCCACAGGAAGAAAATATTTTGACTACATTCTAACTCTGTTTTACAATTCAACTTTAAGCCAACAGTATTATGACCTGTAGATGGTCAGACGCTAGATTTACATTTAGTAGCATGACTTGAGGCCACTATAGCATTTAATTTTGGTCAAATTAGATAATCATCCTTTTTTTAACTATTGAACATGCCTACAGGATATTCTTTCTATCAGCCAAATTCCCATTCACACTAAGACATAGACATCTAAATCTGCAGTCCTACATGTGAATATTTACACTTTATACAGATTTATTTTAAATAATCAGGCACAGATGCAATATGGCCTGTCGATGCTGAATGTAAACAGCTATGTGTATCATGTAAACATCTCTGAGGGGCAGCTGAGCCGGGTGGAGCAAAGAAGAGAGGGATCAACTGCTATGCTCGAGTTTCATATATTTCACAGGGAATTAAAAATAAAAGGAATGTGATTAACCAGTGTTTGACAGAAAGTAAGAGAGTGGAGTTTAGCCTTGATTGCCCTCCTCTCTCTGTGGGTAAGTAGTACTAGCCAAGAGTCGGGAGAAGGCCTGCCTTGGAGGAAGGCTGAGAAGCAATGAATAATTTACAAGTCATTTCCCCTTTCATCTCACAGGTTTGAACACAACGCTTACTACAGGCCCTGCTGCAGCAGCCAGATAGCTCTACATGCTGTATGATGGCTGGGATGAATGAAAGGCAAGGTATGTAACGAGTGCAATGCATGCTGGGCGTTGCAGTGGAAACTCCAAAACAAACTCCACTAAAAGAGAATTTTGAGAAAACATTTATAAGAATGCTGAAGGAGCGAGTGAGTTGATGGAGTCAGTGTTTATCGAAGTAAAGCACTGGACATGGATCTGAATCTCCGGGTCAATCATGTCCTCCTATTGACATGTACGGGAAACACTTTGACAGGGCAGTGAGAAGCTGAGCGTCAGCTCTGTCTGACAGGAGTGAGGACTATTTCTTTCAGAACCAGAGTGAGTACATGTAGTCTAAGAGGGACCATCTGACATGCTCCAGTTATTTAAATATAGAGCTGGCAAATGGATGTTGACTCCAGTATCAGGCTACCAGGGGTGTAGGGGAAAAACAGCAAGAACAAGAACCTTTATGGGGTATGAGTTCCAAAAAACTTGGACGAGTGTAATGTTACAGTGTTGTCTAAAGTCATGTGACAAAATTGCATCTTTCATGTTTGTTGAGGTTTAATGTTTAACCAGCGCCCAAACAGAGCTGTCTTTGTTATATGATATACTATGAATATATTAGATTATTCATGGATACATGATGTACAAAATCGAATTTGAGTTACTCAAGAAAAGTCTCTCTTTCTTTCTCCCTGTTTCTCCCTTACTCTTTCTCACACTCTCACTTGCTCTGTCTCTTTCTCTTTCTCCACTGCGAGTCTGACCAGTAGCTGAATTTCTCACACTCTGACCTCATTTCATCACCTGTCAGATGACTTCATAGATTACAATTAAAGAGAGAACTCAACAATGCCAGGAATTAACATAGACTGGGGATTATTGAAAATATATTTATTTACAAAATCTAATAAAATGAACAGTACTTTAAATGAGTCCAGTGAAGACAGATTGGGGTGAAGTGACCTAGTTGAGGGTTTATATCAGCTTTGGGACAGCTGAGCACAAGCCCCATTACAGTGGAATAGATACTGCAAGGGAATGTCATTGTTGATCATGAAACAAGGAAGCATTTCACTAAGAGGAGCCAAAATGTTATGACTAGATCTAATAATTGCCAGAGTAGTTCTTTACTCTTTAAGAAGTCAAGTCTTATTATTCATATCCTCCGTAAATTTACTTTTATATGTTTTTCTACAGGATTTCAAGTTGTTTACGCTGAAACATTAACTGAATAACTAGTTCTTTACAGTCCAAGTTAAAGGTTTCACAAAAATCGAATCAGAAGTTCTATGGAACCATGGAATCCTCATGGATCATTGAGCTCAGACTATGTAGTTGTAGAGAAGGCAGGGGCACTTACTCTTACTATAATCTTCACACTCAGTCACTGAACCCTTATTTAAGCTTTCTAGTGGACGGATCCATGTGCCACATGACCCATGGCTCACAGCATGACTGACAGTCAGGCTGAATACTTCAGAGAGTTCTCCTGCAGGCAGCGGCGAAAAAGTTCAGCTTCATAAAGTTATACTACCATATTTGTTCAGCCCATGCACAATTAGCCAGCTAATTACAATCACCTTAATCTACTCATTAGCAATGTTTTTGGTGCTGATTCAATGCATGGATAGAATACATGGAATTCATGGTAATTTTGCTTCTTTCTCAACCCATATTTTTTTTAAAGCTTGCAGCTGCCTAAGGGAAAAGTACACATGCTGATTGTCATTCATCTTCGCCTGTCATTTTTGATTGGCAGGTGGTCAGATGGATGATCACCACTCTCCCAGTGTCACAGCTTGTAACAGTTCCACAAAGTGGCTGACAACGATCATGGAAAATGTACCTGCAGCACTGGAAGAGACATACTGTGTACTGTATTCACAACACAATTACATTGTTTTGTCTAATTGTAACCTATGGTAAACAATGTTTTTATTTCAGTGGTCTTCAACTCTGCTCCTCAGGACCCACTGACCTGCATGTTTTAGATGTTTCCCTGCTCGAAACACACTTGATTCCAATGAATGGTTGTTATCTGGCTTGATAACAGGCTTGAACATTAAACATGCAGGACAGTGGGTCCCGAGGACCAGGGTTGAAGACCATGTTTTATTTAATTTACAGTACATGGGCAAATACAGAGAGTCAATCCATGTTTGGAGTTGAAGACTAGAACACCTTCATCAATAACCAATTAGTTAGGTGGACATGTCTGATACGCTGTGGGTACAGTGCCTGTCTTTCCTCTCCTTAGCTTATTGTGTGTTTACACACTGCACAGATGTAATTATTTGATAAGCGCTTGTCGCTTTACATTGAATTCTTGTGCTATTTCAAAGCTTTAAAAAAATCTAAGTGAGTCTAATTAAACCATGGTGCAAGACTTATATCCAATTATAAAAGGATAATGTGCTTACATATAGACAATCTCCCTAAAGCAGAGGAGTCTGATCTCTCACCCAGCTCTGTGATGCTACACTCTACTGGTACTAACTTCTCTCTCCACTCACGCCAGTGACAACAACAGCTGGGTCAATGTCTGGGTGGGAGAGGGAGGGTAGCTGGCTTGCCGCCTTGCAACTGGCCCTCAGACCCAGGGTGGTGAAAGGGAAACTCCTGGTGTTCAAACAAAGCATGCTTATCACCAGAAATGTCTGGATAGAACTGCCCTCTTTCCCGACATATGAATGGTGTATGCCCGGCTACCACAAATAACTAGTGCTCTTAAAGAGACTTTAGGAGTGAGAATTTGCCTAGTGTCCTGATTTGGTGAAACTTGCTGTGAATAATTGCTGACAGTTTCATACTTCAGTGACCAAAAATCCTAAAATTCCCTTTCTTACAGTGACTGTGGAACCTGTCTGGCCTTTTGTTTTTGTTTTTTAAACATGTTAAATATCTGATATCTTTGCGCAGTTATGCAAAGCGGTTCATTCCTGGTGTTATCTACCAATATCCAGATCAGTGACCAGGGAGTGATTCAGAGTGGCACCTCTGTCAATAAAGAACTGTGGGAAGAGGACACCTGCTAACTGTGGCCATTGTTGGAGACAGATTTCTGCTCCAGTAACCTTGTTCCTGTAGGGCAGTTGGGCAAAGAGTCTATGGGAAAGCTCTGAAACGGCCAACCAAAGATGGCTTCTTGACCATACAAACATTTCCAACTGAATGCAGCCTGAACTATTTTACATATAACCATTTATTACCTTAATGTAACAATTATGATCAGATTTATTTAATCATTATCATTGTCATCGACTATGAATTCATTATTTCTCAGATTACTGTTATTAGTATTATTGTAGTTATAATCCTTAAAATTATACTCTATAGCCTATTGTTATTGTTGTTATTGTTAAATGGTATGAAGTGAAAATCACAGTGAGAAAAGAAAGGAGACAGCTTTCGATTCTCTCTCTCTCTCTCTCTCTCTCTCTCTCTCTCTCTCTCTCTCTCTCTCTCTCTCCTCTCTCTCTCTCTCTCTCTCTCTCTCTCTCTCTCTCTCTCTCGCACACATACACAAAAGAGGCCGCGAGCAATCGAGCACTCTTTCTTTGTATCCTGTCTTTCATGAATCCTATCCAGTCACTCTGAAATCAAACTAACCTTTTCGTCATACAGTCTCCTCCCTCAACGACGGCAAAATCCAGACGTTGTGAGTGATTGCAAATTCAACCAATTGCTGATAGAATCCCAGTGCCATGTGTGGCCTTTGGACGAATAGGATTTTACAGTAGGCAGAGCCACAGTGGGCCTGGCCTTCATGCTTGGTTACAGCGGTAAGCTCTGGATGGGATTTTGTGAGTTTTCTTTGACAGGCTGTAAAATTGTAAAATTGTATTAAATTTTAGTTAAATGAACTAATTATACCCTTTCGAATGAATAACGTTCGCATTAATGTTGTCTTTGATCTCACTGTTGTGCTTACATGTGTCTTTGTAAAGTAACCATTCAGACAGCAACGGTGATTTTCTTCTGTAAAAACATTGCTTATTGAATTGCACTGTATATATAAATTGAGAACTGAATTATTCCAGTACTTAATGATACATGTAGCTAGTAAATACATGACAATGTAAACTATCTATAACCATGGTAACCCCGCTACATTTTGTATCTGTTATTAGCTACGGTGTGTCACTTTGCCAGTTAAGTTTGTTTACTGGTAGTTCAACGTGAACGTTTCCAAATGTAATTATCTACTGGCATATACACTCAAATCTGTTTGTCTATCTTCTAAAATTGTGTACGGTATTGACATGACATGCTATTCTAGCCTATGCATGATAAACGCCTCTCAAAGGCACGTGCCATGATGAAAGACAGATAATTGTTTGCAAAAATCAACGCTGTTTATTGTTCAAAGGTCGTCTAACATGAACTAATTTAATTATGCTTTTCACACTTTTTCATAACAGGTTTCCATGTTTCGTAAACAGAAAGTTCTTGTGTTTAAGAGGCATCTGGACGGATACCGTACCACATAAAGCCGATAACTAGTAGAGAATTGAAGAGGAAACAACCGGTATTTGGAATATATCAGTGACATTTTTCTATGCTTCATTTGGATGGAATGGCTTTTGAGGAAACCTAACCCTGGTTGTTATCAAAGTTTTTGCAAGAGTGGTGGAGTTCACTTTTGAATAGATCATTATTTTTTTTTACTGGAGAAGAGTCGAAGCCTAAAATGGATCAAGCAAGCGGTGGAGAGGACCCAAACAAACCTAATAAAAAGAAATCCAACGAAGAAGAAAGTAAAAACAAAAAACTGGTGCGTATTTTGTAATACCCTGGGTTCTCTATAAATTAAATGGAATGGGTAATAGAATCAGTGAAAAAAGTTATCTGAAAGCCACATCTTAAGACCCACATACTGCACAACCAGTTGGCCTTCTAGAATGGTTTTGGGCCTTGCTGATAAGTGAACCAGCTTTACAATTTCCAAGTCCTTGTTTGACAACTATTAATGGTATTCATGAGCACACTTCATTTATGGTTTTACAGTTATGCATTCAAGCGTTAGTCAGTCACCCCCAGTATTGAGTTCTGATGTTAAAGCCCTGCCCAGCAGTATTACACACAACATCATTGATCACTAGGCAAACCATAGATGGCGGAACACATCACATGTCCTGCACTGTGTACCTGTAGATGTTTCAAAGATACTGATTATTGATGTCCTTGGATGCAAATGTGAAATATGGGCAAATCGTTGCAAAATTTCATGTTGTGATCGTCACATGATGGGCTTGAAGGTTTAAAGATGGATGACCAGTAGTCAACGGTTCAGTTGAGATTAGACCCTAGGGGTAGCAGACTGTGGTTTGGACAGGAGTCATGTGCAGATGATAGTCAGCAGTGTATGACCTAAAGTGCCCCATAGTCGGTTTCCCCATCATCATAAGCAGAACATTCTGAATCATCAGTGATATACCCAACTATCAACTTTTTCTGTTTTGTACACCAGACTCCCCCTAGTTACCTTGTATGGTCGTACTGTTTGGTACACAGTGGTTGTTGATAAGATGATACATTTTGTAAGGGTACACCCGTGGGCTCTCAGATGTCACTGAGCTATTACTGCATCATCCCATGCCTGGAACTTAGCTCATAAGTTTGACAAACAGGGCTACATCGTGACTTCTCACTCATTGCTCGTATTCTACAAACTATTTACTTTCATGCAATTACTTTAACTTACTAAATTTGCAACCAACATGTTAGTACTGTATGTTAGTTTGGGACTACATTCCATAATGTCCATTTGTTAACTCTGGAGGCCTAGATATTCTACCTTTTTATCAAATATCTTCAGTGCATCTCCCATTGTTGTATGGCAAGGATTACTATCAGAAATGAATTTGCGGGAGGGCATCTCTCCTATTCTGTGTCGTTAGGCTGAAGGGACATTAGTTGGGACTATTTTTTTCAGTGCACGTTCAATGTTGGGATGGCAGTATGGCTGAGCTGATTTTGTTTACTAAACATGTCCCACCGATTTGGGATGAGCTACTCACAGTCAATTACTCAACTATGTACTTTGAAGGGCGGGGCTTTTGACGGGAGGCTGTTGGGAGAATCAGTCCGTCTGTAAGGGCTCCGCTGGGCTTTAGGAATGCAAACCTCTCCTGGGATTTAAGCAAGGACTCAGAAGCATAGCGCTGTGTACACGGACTGATCACAAGGCCGAAACAAAATAAAAGCAACCATTTCTCCAGCTCTTTCTCTCTCTCTCAGTCCACCTTACAGATGGGGGCAGGGTGCCATACTGAGGGCCTGAGGCAGGCACTTGTAATGTTTGGTATGTGCTCCAGCATGGGTTAAGCAGGAGACTGTGTACCAAGCAGGAAACCCCAGTGTGTGGACTATAATGACATGACTGGACTCAATCCCACAGAGTCTCTTGTTAGGGTGTGGTGTTGTGGATTCAAACTTTGTAAGTGCTTGAGGAACACCCTGTCACTCGAGAACATTTGCCATTCCCTTCCTCTGTCCAACTCCCTTCATTTACACTCCCTTGCTGGGCCTAAATGCTTTGGAGCTGGGCTCATTGCTTACTAGATGGGTGCTGATGTCACCCCCCCCCCCCGCCCTTTTCTCCCTCTTCCTCCCTCTATGTGAGCTCATTGCTGTGTGCTCCTTATGAGGTCTCAGGGCCAGGCATGTTCCATGTTGCCCAAACCTCCTCTGCAGTACACAGGCCAGGGAGGCCTCTTCTTAGGCTTTGGGGAAGCACAGAAAGCCTTGAGTGTAAGGGAGGAAGTATTAATTGATCTCTGGAGATCCGACCTGCCTTTTTGTTTTTCCCTTCTTTCCAACAAATTTTCCCCCCAAAAAACTAAATATGTAGGCTATAGACTCAGACTGGTACACAACTTTTTGTCACTTTCTCAATGGGGCCTGACCTCTTAAAAATGTTGATGTTTCCGTGTGGATGTGGGCCAGCTTTGGCCAAAGATAAGTCTGCTTTGAGCTGGATTAAAGCAGAGGTTGTGTCCGGCGGTACCTGCTGAGAGAGGCAGCAGGTTGTTTGATGCCTGCTCTGTCGGTAATCTTCTAATTCAGGTAGACAGGTTGGCTGGTAGGGTCGGGAACACCTTGGAAGAGCCAGAGAAATAGCTTTGAAATCAATGTTTAGTGTTGCAATGTACCAAGCCATGATTACATCACAGCAGCACTGTTTGGGGGTGGGAATGTGCGCTCTGAACCAAAGACATCAGGCTAACACCTTCCTGTTCGGAAACTTTAATCAACATTCTGACTATCATCGCTATCCATCTAGAAGGTTCTGACCCTGTGTTTTCTTTTTGCTGTTTGTTTGTTGTTTGTAAATATGCCACCGCATGGAACATGGAAGAACTAATTTACTTCTAGTTAAGTTGGTAGATGGATAAGTGTCATTTGAGGACTTTGGGAGATCTGGTTTGACACAGTGACAGACCCCTCTCTGCATTCCAGAGTGTGGGACATCTGACTGGTGTGATGACGTGGCCTGCTTAGTCACAGGTCCCTGATTTCACATGGGTCACACTGCCCCAGTAATATAGACTTCCCTAGGGTTATCTCCACAAGATTCACTTCATGAAAAACAAGTGAATCAATAAGAGACAGACTTGTAGTTAAACCATCTGAAGTCAACTGTATGGTTTGAGACAATATAGTATATCCATAGGGTATCTCTGTTCATTGAACAACACATACAGTACTATTAAGCATAACACTTTACAATTATACTGCAGTACTGTAGGTCATTGATTTTCAGAGAGCCTGCAAACTAATGTGTTCATAGAATGGAATATTTGAAATGGGGTCAGATCAGGTGTTAGCAATCAGTGCAGTTGTGACTAAAATAACTGAATAAATACAAATTGAATTACAGGATGCAAATTTTGTGTGATGTTAAATTGCACAGCGGTCACATGCTGTGTAGCACTGGATTGTTTCACAAACAGTGATTCATCCTTTGTGTTATTTGGATGAAATGTAATGTGAAACGGCTGTCCTGTACTCTGGAAAAGAAATACAGCAACAAATGCTTGATAGAAATAGTCTGGTTGACATGGCAAAGCGGTTATTTGGGGAAAGACCCTGCCTTGTTTTAGCTCTTGTGGTCATATGCTGTGTTGAGACATTCGGCCAGGACTTCACATGTTTCTCAAGCACAAGTGGATTGTTCATAATCTGTTCTTTTAGTTCCAGATCAATCATTCACCAATGTGACATATTTATCATTAAGAGCATACTGGACTTGATTTGGACTAACCAAATGCTCATTTTAACTCATCAGCAGCCTGCTTTATTAGCAGTTTTATAGCAGTTGGCTATTGCCGTTGTCTACCAAGAGAACGCTTATGTGAACGTCCTAGTTGTGTGAATCTAGGTTTACTGTATCAATGCCATGCGTTTGTTGAAGGCTTTCTATTATCTATGGAAAAAAATAGTTCCGCTTGGATCAGCATCTCAAAGGTTGTTCTAGGTGCGTGTTCGTGCGTGCATGTGAGAGAGAGAGAGAGAGAGAGAGAGAGAGAGAGAGAGAGAGAGTGTGTGCAGTGGCTGGTGGCAGACAGCAGGCTGATATCCACCAATAGACATGTCGCTGGGTCACGCCCCTGAGAGAACACGGATACCAACGGCTGGGCTTTTGACAGGAAATTGCGATGAGTCATCATCATCTTCATAACCCCTCAGTCCAGGCAACTGCTCCACTATCACAGCCATGCACACAGGGACTGGGAGCAGTCATTGTTACCTCAGTGGTCCAGAACTGCTGCACATTAGTAAACTAAACTGTAACCAATTGCAGTTTTAGCTTGATAGCCATGTGGAGGCTTGCAGTGTGTAGGGCTCTAGATGGTACCACTAAAGGACTGCTCTCTAGGCTAGACACTGCTGTGTGAAAATGTAAAACCCAAACAGTTTTTGTTAAATTTTCAAACACTTTTTTTTTTTTTTACAGATTCCTTCCACAACCTAATTGCCTTTGAAACACTGAAACTACAAGTCCTGAAATACATATTTTGTGTCATGTTGTTGAGGATTGCAGTTTTCTTTCCCAAGCAGTTTTCTAGTCAGTGACACAGGTCAGAGCTGATTGAGTTGGGGTGGTTTGGTCTTTGGAAGGAGGAGTTGTCTCTTTATAACAGGGAACCTTACCGCATTGAAACATTTAGACATTCAGACAGTATGCAACCTCTAGTTCTGCCACTGTCATGTGGGCCTCTTAATTTTTCAGTGTTCATCTTTTTCCCAGGTCTTAAAGACAGGAAGAGAAGGGCATTTATTTTGGTAAGATCAGATCTGGGTTTAGGAGCAGGGAGGGATGGCAAAGTAAGTTAAGTCAATGGCAAGATGATAGTTAGTTAAAATGGGTGGATGGGTTGCTTCTTGATTGACTGCAGAATGTATTTTTAATGCAGTGTCTCTGGCTGTTTGCTCTGTTTAATTTAACTTCATTTCTACTTGTCTCAATGGATCATGTTTTAGGCTCACTGATCATTAGTTGTCTTCATTGAGTTGTGGGGGGGTCCTCCATTTTCTCAAACAAACACTTTCAGCCGGCAAAACCAATTTCATCCACAATTAAGCAGCGGAGATCCTTCCTCTGTTATGTCAATTCCAGACACTATAATACCGCTACAACACTTGACAAAACCCAGTTGAAAGTTATGCTTTTCATATTCTCATTATTTCATCTTGTCAGTTCAGAGCTTTCTGTTATTTTGGATCCCAGCAAATTGAGGTCTGAAATAACTATTTCGCTCCACCCACCTCACGCTGTATCTGTCCCGGCCACTGATTGAAATTGTGGATAGTGTTCACTTAATTAATTCAATCTGGTCTTAATGATTATAATCACGCCAGACAATTAGTAAGTAATTAAAGTAATTAAAACATCAGTAATGCATGGACAGTTGATCATTCATCTAGCGGTAGTGTTTCAAAAATGAGATGGTTGCTAACTACTGTGTTGGTGTAAAAAGGGAGTAGGGCACATTGGGGATGTTAACAATAGTTTCACAGTATTTGTGGAAAAGTACCAACTTTTTGTTTCCAGCACGCACGTTGTTTTTCCGCTACGTTTGTAGCATCACTGACCGTCTTAAAGGCTTGCCCCCAGCAGGATTTTCGCATTTAAATCAAACGAAACACTAACAGGACAGTAACAGGACACTTAACCTTTGTTCTTTTGACAGTAAACCTAATTCTAACTCATGACTCGGTCAATACTTTGTGGCAAGGCTAAGGCTTTATGAAGGATTTTGAAGCTGGTTTGGCTCACAGGATAGTATGGGTTAGCAATAATATCAGACTTTTCAGACTTGTCACAATCCTGCAAGGTCAAGTTAATATTTTGTGAGCTGAACCATTTTGTCATTTAGGTTTGAGGTTATAACATATGCAAAGCTATACACAGTTCTGACAACTGTGTGTGTGTCCATGTATGAAACTGCAGGAAATGGACCACATGTGAGTTTCACGGCACTCAGGAAGTGGGAGACAGGAAGTGGTGAAGAATGCTTTAGTCACTGTTGAACTTAGAAACTACTCTGACATCACCCTCATAGCTGGAGACCACTCTTAGTAATGTAGTCCCACTTATCATAAATCCCCAAATCTTTACAAGTCAGCCTCCATTTGTTGAGTAACTTCTCCAACATAACAGTACTGTAGCTAATATCATGACAACAATTGATACTTGATTGTTAATTAATAACAATTAACACAGAGACTCAAGTGAACACAAATGTTTTGTCCCCCTTACAGACAAACAGAAGCTTTTAGTAAACTGTCTGTGAAGCTGATAGCGCTTCGTTCTATTGATGGTCCTGGAAAGATGGTGCTAACCTGAGGGCATTGCTGTGCCAGTGAGGAGTCACATGGTCAGGCATAGAAAGCCATTCAAATCACTGAACCACTGTTGCTTTGTCCACTTCCTCTTTTCAATAGCTGTTTTAGGGAAATATAAACAGTACCACGGCTTTCCTAAAATACCCAACATGCCTTTGACTCTTGCCCATTTAAAGGCACTTGAGCTCTCAACTAAACGTATTGGCCTTTAAAAAAGAAAGAAAAAAAAGAAAATAACTTTTTACAAAGTCGTGTGCAAGCATTCTTACTGAGTTGAGCTGGGAGGAAACAAGAAAAAAACACGATTTCATTGTAATCCTATAATAGTTTTAAATGGAGTCTTTACTGTCCAAGACCTTCGTTTAATCTTGTTGTTTTTGGAAAGAAAATGTAATTCCGCCCAAAATCAAATTGAGAAGGATTGCTCCTTTATTTGATTGATACGTTTGGCGCATTAGAAGATTTGTGTGCCACTGTAGGTAACTGGATCCGACCAGTGTTCCGTATTTTCAAACACTTTAGCCATCTTCTCAGTCTCACTACATGTCATATGGACTTAATATTAGGATCACGCGTACATCACCCAAGTTTGGTCATCAACAATTGTAGAAATATTTTGTATATCCTAGGATACAAATGGCTGCTCACATAATAAAATATGTGCTATTAACTACACAGGATACCACGATACACATGCCTATTGTAGGTTAATGATGGCATTTACACAGTAGTCCTATCATGCATCTTCCTCTCCTTATTTAATAGTTGGTAAATCAGGCTAACAGTTAGTTAGTTCTATTCTGTTGTGTTTTTAGAAGCTTCTGAATCATACTTTTGGCTAACAGAAACTGCAACCTACTGTTAACCACTGTGACCATAACATACTGTTAGCCACTTTCCCTGAAACATATATATTTGACATAGATCAACAGGTTTGGATTACTGTTGAGCCACTTCTGAGGTCTCTCCAATGATCTAGAAAGCATGCCACAGAATGCTGATGTTTCAGAACTCGAAGCGCCACTTTACATCACACGTGAGGGCCATGTTTCTGCTAATGCTAAAAGCATTTCCAACGTTGCATAGCAGGCTAGGTTCCTACTTTACAAGCCAGGTTTCAGCAACAGTCTGTGTGGTAACAGAACCTCTTCAGAGTTTATAAGTTTCCGTGAATGTACTTCTTTAGAGGTGTGGCGTGTTTTTAAGGCTTACTTTGAGCTGTACTGTTGCCTAGATGATGTCCTATTGTGCAAGTACTGTTCAACGTTCTGTTCTACCTTCTGGCTTAGAGCTTAGTAAACATGAGGGTTATGCATGGAATTGTACCTGTGAGGTTTTAAACATGGAATTGTACCTGTGAGGTTTTAAACATGGAAGGTTATGTATGGAATAGTGCTTGTAGAGTTGTTAACTTGAATGGATTAATGTATGGAATGATATGTGAGCTTGTCAGCATCCTTCAGTTATTTAAGGACAAGACAGAGCTGTTTTAGTAGTCTCTCTCTCTGTCTCTCCTCTCACATTCTCTCTCGATTTAAGTCCCCGGACCACTGTGTTTTTGTGCATGACCCAGAATTGTAACTCCTCAGAGACAAACTTCCTGTTCTGGGACAGGAGCCATGCTGCTCCAGTGAATGAGCATCCACATCTGCGGGAGACCATGGTTGCACTGAGAGGGTTTGATCAGACTGCTATACAGTACAGTACACTGGCTCCTTCAGGGACAAGCCGAGTGAAGCGTTGCTCTGTCTACTGTAAAGACTGTCCTGCACATCCTCTCTGCAGGCCTGGTGTACAGTAGAATGGGGTCATGTGAGATCTGGGCCTCTTATGATGAGCTCTGTGTGGTTCAAATGGACAGAATAGGGCGGCCTCAGAGAGGCTTGTGGAGGCCTCTTGTCTGTTTGGATAGGGGGGTTCCCACGCAGGGGACTGGGACTCTGTGGCATGGCCTTCTCTCTCGCTTGATGTCCCCCCTCTCTCTCTCTTTCTGCCGTGTCTATCTGTCTCTCTCCATCAGTGTATCTCTCTTTCTCTATTGGTTTCCCTACATTTTGTTTCTCTCTTTTTCTGTCCCTTACATGAGCGCACACACAACTCTGTGAAGACAAATGTGAAGGAGGGGCCCTATAATAAACAGACTGATGGATTAGCTGTAGCCTAAATGTGGTTAGTTCAAATATTAGTGCATGTGTTTAGATGAAAGTCTGGCTGTTTGCTCTCTGGACTATCTCTCTCAGTCACCGCATAATGAGCCAATACTGAGGATTAATGGAGACAAGTTTAATTCAGGTTGATTCAGGTTATGACTCATTCACCCGGAGGAGCCTCAAGTGCAAACAACCAAATCACAACCAACACCTTTCTCTACGCAGCAATGCAGAGTGATGTTGACATGCACACTGTGTTCACACTGCATTCACACAGTACTTGCATTAATTGAGGATGATTATGATGACAGTTTATTGATGTCTGATTAGTTAGTGTTCCTACGTAGAGGACATTTGTCTCAATGATGTGGTGTCCTTCCCCTCAGCTGTGTTTGGTCAGTGTGAGAAGTTCTTCAGAACACCTTCTGTTTACAGTGGAACAAACCGTGTTGATACGCTCAGTAAACCAACAAGAGCTAAACTCCACAAATGTCCACATAAAGTGTCCCACAGTTGGTAGGCCTTCATTCCTGCTCCTTACTGCAGCTTGTTTGATGATCCCGTCTGTCTGAAATGAATCTTTTTCCTGTCTCCTTGAAGGAAAGTATTGGTAGAAATGCAGACAAAAACGGACTGTGAAAATCAGTGAACGGTTCTCTGGGCGTGTGCCAGTGCAGACAGAGAAGATATCCAGGTTGTCTCAATGTTATTAATGACACATCGGGGCGGACTCCCAACGCCAGCTCTGCTGGGTTCACTGTGCTGCTTGGTCTGGTATTAATTCAATCCCAGCTGATATAGCTGCTGTCTTTGTGTGCGTGGCTCCCCTGCTGCCATTGTTACGGAGTTTTCCAGTTAGTGACAGGAGAGCACAGATGGGGTAGTTAAGCTGTTAAAATGGAGCCCATTTAGAAAATACAAATGTAGACAAGTAGTAATGCCCAATTATTGTAATAGTCGCCAACTCAAAGGTTTCACTCATTATTTCAACGTCTGTGATGGAGAGCCTATTTCATGTGCCCCCTAGTGGTGTTACCTTGTAAAGAGATGAAAGAGCACATAAAGAGAAACATAAAGCTGATATCAGATGAAACAGGATCTCATCAACTGTCGTGTAGTATGTCCATTTTGCATGTGTTGAATTTTGAATGTTCCATAGCAGCAGTAGCAAAACACTCACACTTAATGTTATAGCTTGAAAGAACCCACATCTGCTGTTACATCTGAACCCAATTCTCCGAATTTAGAAAAACAATGCTGCAACTTTGGGCTTTTGTAATAGGCTATGTCTTAGAACAGCTAATTGGCTTCATTCCAATGTCTCCTTTGGCTCTGACAAGTTCATACTCGTTAACCGATGGCCAAAACACACATTTCGGAACGCCGGGCACACTGGTGCCATTGAACTCTTTAAATTGTAAAATGTACTTTAGCTTTCTCTGTTATTGACCCTTATTGTGTCAAATTCATATTTTTATATGGAAGGGGCCGAGGGCCAATAGTTATTTAGAAATGTTTTTCTCTTGCTGAAACGTTTATTATGATGAAGTTTGGGTTTTTAATAAGCTGGGGAAGCCCATAGGACTAGCAGCCTAATTATTAGGCAACATAGTGATTTGCATTGCAATACTGCCATGATAATGACCAAGGACAGGTATACTAATGGCTTTCCCTGAAGTCGAAACAATTTAGCTTAACAGAGGTTCACTTGTTGTTAAACTGATTAAAACATGTTCCATTAGAACAAATTATCAGTGTTTTACATTTCTAAGCTGTTGTAGTGATTGCAAAGCATCGCAATGAGGTGTAGCTAGAGCAATGAGTTGGTCGTTGGGAGGTTTGCGACTCTTATGTTAAACAGCAACTGCACAGGCATAGTTGTGGGTTAGGTGTTAATGCAAATCCACCTCTCTCTTGGTGAAGTATGCATCCTCTTGGTAAGCATTGTGAAGTGGTCATTTTAGTAGGATTGAATTCATTAAATTCCTATATCCAAAGCAACGTACTCGGGGTGATTTGAACCTGGGACCTCTGTCTGCAGTCTGATGCTATACCCATCCCCACATGAATGGTCAGTAAGTTCAGTGCCTGTTCCCAGGCTCACGCTTTCAAAGCCAGTGTCTCCCTCCTCAATGCAGTACACCTCCAGACTGTTGACAGTCCCCAGGAGAGCTTGTGTGTGATGGAGACGTCACCACGTGTCTGCTCTCTGCAGGCAAAGAACCCTGTCTCCTAGCTGGCATGTGGAGCAGGAGATTTGCCAATGAGTGAATCTCCGCAGGGGGAGGCCTACTTTACGGCCCCCAGCAGCCCCACATCCCCTGCTCGTTAGCGCTTCACAGCCCGCCGCTGCAGCATATGCTGCCACCTTGTTGTTGTTGCCGCCGCCGCCGCCGCCGCCGCTTCCTGGACAGAGAGCTTCACAAATGGCTGTTCTTAGCAGAGCCACGGGTCTTTGGCAGCGCCTGCCTGTTTGTGTCTGACACACAAGACAAGCATGTGTATTGGAGATGTGGGGTGCTTAAATGGGCCTGTTAGGGTTGTTTAAAGTGTCTAGAGGAGATTTGAACACAGCTAAGGAGGTTTGGATTGGAGTGAGGAGGGATCGACATGTGGACTACTAAAACTGTGTTGGGAAGGGGTGGAGACTGTGGGGTTGTTTTAATGTTGCTTGTGGCAATGACCAATCAATTGGGCTGTTTGTGTGCCACCTGTTTGCGTTTTTGAGGCCTTTTGTTTTAGTTCTCCTTAAGGGTGGCTTTAGGTGTAATGTTTTAACACCACCTTCAAGCTGTGAAAGCAATGGTATCCGATGCACCTGTCGTCAGTCACGCTTTCGGACTGTGTTATGGGCCTGCGTGCTTCAGAGGGGGTTGCTGCTTGGGTCATTCCTTCATTCTGATGGGGAATCCATCATGCTATCATTTGGTGGCGTATGATCACTCTTTCATGTGTGTGATTTGTGTGTGAGGTATGAACTCCCTCACACACACACACACACACACACACACACACACACACACACACACACACACACACACACACATACAGGCCACACACTTTGTTTGGGTATCATTTTTAGTTGGACCACATTTTTATACTGTGCCTTCCCTTCAACAGAACATACACATAAAAACATTGGCTGATGATATGGTAAGGTGCTTTTTGTTTTTGTTTGTTTTGTTTTTGCATCATTGTCTCTTTTCTTTAGTGTTCCATATGCACTGGATGTTGAACTGAACATTGTGGACGGATCAATGATACAAGAGGGACATTTGCTGCTTCATGACCAGGCCTATTTTAGGAGGTTAATTAAAAGCTGTGTCCCTCAAAGCCATCCTTAAGTTCCCAGAATACTGGCCCTGACCTTGCTTCAGGGCTCAATGTTTAACATGTTTGTTTGTATGACATGTTAACATAGTCTTGGCTTGTGTCTGTCGTTCCACAATTTTTTCAGTCAAACGAAAGTGCCATCTTTTAAAATCTCATTTCATTAGATTTGTCTGCATTTCACAAGTACGTGCATTCGTTCATCCTTCGAAGTATGTCCGTCCATCCATCCATCCATCCATCCATCCAACACAAGCATGACTCCTAAATCTTACTGAGCCTATGGTAACACACTAACAGTGACTGGTGCATGCTACTCTACTTCTCTCTGACCCAGTAACACAGACATGTGCCGTCTGCATCTCGTTTGAACCCAGTCTCTCTTCTGCTCCAGTGGAGAACATTAGTCTGTTTTAGCTGAGCATCACACATTGTACAGCTTCTTTATCCAGCGTCAGCTGTATTCATCTGCATAGTTAGAGTAGATGAAAACGGCTTTAATGTCTTGCACAAGCATATGTTGGTAAGCATATGTTGCTTACGGTAACTCTCACTTACCATGAAGCCTGTTAGGAACGGTAAGTGACCGTTGGGAAGGTAAGTGAAATCCATAAATCTCACACTACAGTAAGTGCCTCTTACCTTGTATGAACGGTATACATTGTGCCATGTTTGAAAGGCATTATTTCTTAGTTAAAAACGGTTCCTTCCGATTTTTTGTTCGTGATCACAGCAGAGTACACTCAGGTAATGAACATTCAATTCGTCGTCATTGACGCCCAGTAGGCAATGTAGAGCAGTAGTGAACCAGTAGCGCCTTATTGTGAGTTGATTCATCTCCCTCCTCAAGACCCTGACCCTGACCCTCTCTCTCCCCATAGCGTGATCGGATCACCAGTTTCAGGAAGACGGGCATGAAGAAGGAGAAGCCCCTCATCCAGCACTCCACAGACCCCCTGTCCATCCAGACAGAGATGCCCTCGCCCCAGCCCCTCTTCGACGACCGCTCCATGAACCTCTCAGAGAAGGAGATCAACGACCTCTTTGAGAAGATGATGGTGAGTCTTTGAGATCTCCCTACCCCCCCCCCCCCCCCAAACTGCAGAACGTTCTCTTATCATCTGTATCTGGACTAGTCTCGCACCTAGTGGCGCGACACCGCTGCTGACGAGAGGAAATGAGTCACTGTCACCTCGAAAATCGGCTGTCGACATGCGGTTTCTCTGACGTCTCTTGTTTCTAATCTGCAGTCGGCTCTCCCCTCAGTCTCAAACCGCCCTGCTCTACTTACCTGCTCGAGTGCGCAGAGAGCGCGGTCACAGCTCTCAAATCACTGGGATGCTTAGCAGAGCGCTGGGATCAAACCCTGAGACAGGAGCGCTGGGTGTCACGCTGCCGTGACTCTTTACTTAGCATCGGGCCTCAGGTTCACTTGGCTCCGCTCTCAATCACCCCCCACTCTCTTCTACTTGGCTTGACAATACCCACGCCCCCAGAACTACTTTAGAATAGGCTAATGGGCCTTTTACCTCTTATCATATCACACCAAGTAGTGATGCATGGAATGTGAATAGCTGGATATTTAATCAGAATCCCCTCCTTGTTATTTCAAGTTGATGTTCTGACAATGAAGAGATAATCTTGATTCCTTGATCCCGTCCTGCCCTGCCCCTCTCTACTCCTCCAGTGACACAAACAGTCGAAACATTTGCCACCGAACAAAACGGCTTGATGGGCCTCTCTAGTGAACAGCTTGTTACATCTGACCTCCGCTGTTATGACTGCCAGCTCTGGGAGTTTCAGAGTCTTTCATTTGTGGTGTTTTCGTGCCAGCGGAGGAGAGAGATTGAGGTGGTGTGGGTTTGGTGTGAACCCAGTGTGTGGGTTCAAGCCTTTCTCTCCTCACCACTTAGCTGTCACCACCCTTCGACCACATCCTTCAACAGCTCTTCACTGGTTCGTGCCACGTTGCAGCTGTGAACTCAGGCACGTCATGCCACTTGTCACCTTGTCACCCGCGCTTTCAATTACAGTCCACTTGTAGGTGAATAGTATCACTCACTTTGGCCTCCAAGTTGTTAAACAATGACATGTTCCCATACATCTACCCATATTAATCAAAGCACACTACTCTTGTCACATTAGTAATCAATCACATCATTATAGTCACACGTACTTTGGTTTGAAATATATTGATGGTTATTTGTAATAGCATTGCTTCCATGCAAGTTCCCGACAATAGAAATTGAGCAAAGACAGGCTGTCTATCAGCCTCTCCTTTGAAGTCTCATGATGAGGCACAACCATGCCCCCTTGTGGAGCTTGACCTTCCTTCAAGTCTCCCATCCATCTCTTCGTAGCCTGCCTCCTGTTAAGCTCTCCATCACTTGTAAGTGTTAATGGTGGAACAAAGTTGTTTTTTCCCCGTGCAGCATGTGCTGTACAGTTACAGTACCTGTTCCGAGAACAACATCATTTCTTACTGTTCTGGAATCTGGAATTCTGCCTCTGTGGCTGGGATGAATGGTTAACGGTGGGGACATTTCCAATGTGCCTGTTCTGTAGTTTGTTAAAAACCCCATCTTCTTGAGAACACGGATTTTAAATTTAACTCCTTCCCATCGGTAAGGTCGAATTCTCTTTTGCGATCGCCTCTTTACTCTGTAGAAATGGGCCTTCTCTCCTGTATACCAGGGGATTGGAATCTAACAAAAAGCTTTCAGCCCATCTCTTTGAAGTGCCAGCTGAATTACACTGGCTTCATTGCATGGGCTCAGAGGCTGTGCGTGTGTACCTTTCTCTCCTACAATGCGCTTTATTGGCTGGGCCAGAGAGATGCGGCGGCGGCGGCTTGCTGCTTTTCTTTCTGTGACTCTTCAGTGTTTCTTTTGCCCGGGTGCTCATTCCCGCCACTCAGCCCACCTCTCAATTACTATGTTTGTGCCCACAGCACCGTGACATTAAACTCAAGACAATTTGCTCGCTGACGGGCGACAGGGAAAGCATGTTTGTTGGTCTGAAATGTGTGTCGCGCAGGCAATATGCTCGTCCAGAGTGTAATTACGGCAATAAAATCAAGAGAGGAGTCATTTTTCTTCACGTGGCTTTGAAGCTGCTGTTACCCAGTCTCGTAGACTATTGCTTTTGCTCTGGAAATGATCATCAGTTGGATGAGTTGTATGATGCGCTCAGTGCTTGAATGTGAGTCGTGTTCAACCGGCATAGCTGATGTACTGCTTTATACTTCAGCTTTTATCCTTACATATTTGAACGATTTTAGTTTTATATCTTTCTTCCATTTTCATAATATACTATGTATAACAAGTTAATTTCATTTGAGCTATCCACACTTAATAATTGATTGCTTTTAGCACATATTTTCCCTCTGAAAATCTATAATTGTAGACGAGGATTTTGCAGCGTTGACCTGTTAGTATTAGGAAGATCGTCTGCTGTGCTTTAATGACTTGCAGGCAACATTTCTCCCAGGGAACTTTAAAGCTTGTCTAAACCACATAATACGGTCGTGTCAAGGTTCTGGGAAAACAGCAACACTTTGTGACAGATAAACCTAAATGAGCTCCCCCTCTCACTGCTCAAGCCTGCAGTGGAGGAGGCTGTATTAAAAGCACAGCTCGGTGAGAGCACATCAACCTTCAGTACTTTCCACTTCACCTGCGAGGAGTTTGTGTTGCGTGCGTCGTCCTTGGTTCCTCCAGACGTGGTGACCAGCTGGGCCCGGGAGCCGCTGATCAAAATGCACGGTGGTAAATCCTCCGATGAAATTCTCCCGGCACGTCCTGGAGTCAGACGTGGCGAGGAGCGGCAAACGGCGGACTTTTAATGTGAGGCCTCGGGCTGCGAGACAAGCCAGACGGGATATGACACGGCTGCACACAACAGTTTACATCACCATTTAGCCAGGGGTTACCCCCCCCCCCCCTCCCGCTGCATCCCTTTCATTAACATTCACACGGGATGTCTCTGCAAGGGTAAGGCTGAAGGATGAAGAAGAGGTTGGGGTGACCGGCGAGGACGCCTCGGGGACACGCAAAGGAACGCGCCAAACCTCAGACGGTCACTTCTACCGTCCGTCTAGACGACATCCGCTGAACCGTGTGTGGATGGTGCCATTGAAACGCCCGGCGCTGTGACAGACTCTGAGAGTGGGTCTCAGAGACGGGCCGGGCGTGAGCAGAGGCTGTGATTTATCAGGACTTTGATATCACTCTTCTCCCATGCTGATTCCCATAGTTCTCTTCCCATTTGTCCTATAAAGATTCCCCTCAGTCCCTTGCCACACGAAACACTGAGAAAGTGTCAGAAACAGAGTCCCTGAGAAAGTCACTGAGAAACAATGAGTGTCACACAGTAAAAGAGTCACAGAGAAAGAGAGTGTCAGACAAGAGTCAGAGTTAAAGAAGGAGTCACAGAGAGAGTGCCAGGGAGAAATAACAGTTGGAGTGGGGATGCCCAGCTAGTTTGGTTGGGGGTGTTATATCCCTATGCCCCATTGCCAGAAAAAGCACTCTTGGTAATCAAATCAAATCAAATTTATTTGTATAGCCCTTTTTACACGCAAGCATGTCACAGAGGGCTTCACATGCGCCCATAGAACTGCCCCTCAACCAACCTAAACCCTCAAGGAAGACAAGGAAAAACTCCCAGAAAAACTCCCACCGGGAGAAAAAATGGAAGAAACCTTGGGAGGAGCAATTCAGAGAGGGATCCCCTCCTCCAGAGACGGTTGGTAAGAGAGAGGAGCAGAACACAAGCTAAACATAGTCATACAGTGTCAATGGGTTTTGAAACACCAAAATCCATTGTTCGGCTTTATAGACGTTGGATGGGACCGGGAAACTCGCTGTTGGCCGTCATGGAGACTGGATTCCGGGTGACGACCTGGTTCAGCGTAGGCAGACCGACGACCAAGCAGGTCCTGACAGCTCAAACCCCCCACACCACAGGGAATGTGTGGGGGGGGGGGACAGAGAGGAGAGCAGGGATTAGAGAATGCCAGGAGCAGCTAACAGTTACAGTCATAATAGAATGAGATCCCCACCGGTCAAGTGTGGACTAGTGCAGCAATTTAACAGAGCAAAAAGGGTATTTGATGCAGCCCCACACACCAAAACAACGACAGCCCCCCTCAGTTGGAACCTGAAATCTGTTCCAGGGGAAAGAACTCTAAAGTAGGTTATACTTATACGAATAAGGATGAAAACAACCAGTCCCCCGTTGTCTCCAACTAGTAATAAAAACTATAACAGTAACAATATACAGCAACGGAACTATAATAATAATACTTACAATATACAGTAACAGGTTTACTTTATTTGTAACATCTAGCTGGGCAATGTGAACATAAGCTATAATTAAAATTTAAAAGTTACATGTGATACACACATAGGCAAGCACACACCCCAGGTTTACATAGAAAGTACACACATACTTCCCTTTAACAATCATAGAATTGACTAAACAAGAACGTTTTTAATCTAGTTTTAAATGTCGAGACAGTATCAGCTTCCTTAATTGAGATGGGTAATTTGTTCCAAAGAAGAGGTGCTCTATATGAGAACGCCTCATATAATAATTATAAGTAATTAAGTAACTTATACTTAACTTATATTATAACTTAATTAATTAAGTAATTATAAGTAAAGTAATAAGACCCTCTGTGATACTGTGGCAGCTATAGACCGCACCAGAACACTAAAACTAGTGAGGAGTAGAGCCTTTTCCTGTGCCCTCCCCCATGAATCAAACTTTGGGGCAGTTGACAAAATAATCGATTTGTCACAGTTGAGGATAAACAGTTTTTTTCCCAACCCTACTCACTCCTACTCCCCCAGAACCTCCTTTTCCTCATCCAGGAGCTTGGCTGGTGTCCATATCCATTTTGTGTGCAGGCAGATATGATGCTGTCCGTTAATTATCCCTGGCAGTTGGCGACTCCTGATGCCAAAGGGCCCGGGCCTGGCGCAGGGTTGAGCTGCATTCGCAGGCATATTGCTCGGCATTCCGTTCATAATGTTTGCCCATTTGAGGTGCTTATTTCCTCTGACTGGGCTGTCCCTCAGCAGTGGTTCTGAATGCTGATTCCAGTGTTTTCAGTTGACCCGAGGGATTGGCTCTAGCACCTGCCAGACAGGGGAAAGGCAACAGACTTTTCAGTGTCATTGGTTTGGTTGCTTTGGTAAACGTTTCACTACCCTGTGCGGGTATAGCCAGAGACATCTTGGGATTCTTCCAAACAAACCTATGAGGATTTAATTAATAATGTATAATAAATAATTTGGAGGCGGAATGCGGTGGGCTGTCTCTTGCAGTTGGCCCCTTCCTGGTGCCCCCTCTCCCCCCCGGCAGGCCTCGTCCCCTATGACTACATGCTCTTTATTCTCGCTGCCATGTATTGCCTCTTTATTGAATACCAATTAAGCAGCCAAATTAGCAGAGTTCAGAGATTAATTAAAAAGCTGCTACTGGTTCGTCCAATGGAGGAAAAAAAGTGTGCCAATTGTATAAGTTTCAACTCCCCCCCCCCCCCCCCCCCCCCCCCCACACACACACACACACTTCGCCTCATTCCCCAACAAGGATGCTAATGACTTTTCAGCTTCAGGGGGTGTTGGTTAAAGGAAATATCAGGGGAGAGATTGGGTCCTGGTACTCTGGAGTGGTGTGCCAAGCTAGCGCTCAGCACAAAGTAAATAACAAAACCAAACGGAGGAAGAGGAATTGAATGGCAGGCTTTTTCACTGTTATATCTTGCTGAGAATTTTTGTTATTGAGGTAATTTATTGTTCCGTTTATCTCAAGGTTATTATCTGTCCCGTTCATCGTGCACCACCATCTCAGGGTACCTCACGATGGCTCCGTTCTCTTGGTCCCCAATAGAGGGCAGCATGGCTCCACAGGAACTCCACCATCTCGTCAAACTTGAGCAGGGTTTTTCACGTCTCATTCTGTCCATCCCTTTGTGTGAAAGTGGACCTGATAAATATCCTACCTCCATCTGAATCATCATGTCATTCCCCCAGCTTTTAGTGCACTTTCCAGTCTTCACTCGCTTTCTCGTTTTCTCTCTCCCCCTCCATCCCCTCATCTCCCTGACATGAAAGGGCCTTTTTGTGATGCAGAATGAAAGTAGCATATAGATAATACCCAAATAAGACTCAGATACTGCTCCGCAGCCGTGATTGCATTGCCACAATACTGCCAGTGTTGTTTAATACGCTCTCTGCTGTATAACGCGACTGTAATGCACGCCACTCTTCCCTCTCCCTCTTGTTTTCGAGGATACAGTACTTATTCCTGTCAATACCTGTGGCCTTGTCCTCCTCTGTGGCTGCCTCTCTGTCCTCTCCTCAAAAGGGGAAGAAGAGGCGAGAGAGACGGTTGGCCAAATAAAAGAAGTGACTCGGAACGCGAGATGATTTCAAAGAAAAAGGATGTGTGCACTCAATCTCTATGCCTGTGTTTTGTGTTCTTAGGAGGACATGAACTTGAACGAAGAGCGAAAAGCGCCTTTGCGTGGGAAGGACCTGAGCACCAAACGAGAAATGGTCGTCCAGTACATATCTGCCACTGCCAAATCTGTAAGTGAGAAAGGACTATCACTCTGTATAAACCACAAGGCTCTGTAAGACCCAATCACAGCACATAGCAATAGTAGGGAGGTTTCAAAATAAAATATCCAAGACTCTGCAATACTGAGCTTAGCGTGCCTTGCCTTTCCCCTCTTAATTTCTCTGTCTTTCTCGTCCTCTTTCTTTGTCTTCTGACTAGAGCTTTGTCTTTGGGTTGCCGCCTCTCTTTTTTCCGTAGGTTTTTCGGGGTGCTTATCAACATGGTGTTGTTTTACCCCACTCTCACAGTGTCTTTTATATTTAGGGCTGGAAATCAGGTTTATTAGAATTGGGAACATGTCACCAGTCCCCGCTAGGTAATCGGAAACATAATCACTCTAAAACAATACGAGGAGTAAATCCAAGGCGTTCCACGGTAATCCAGTGGTTTCATCTTGAATTCTATATGAAGTTCTTGCCGAGGTGAGAATGACAGAAACAAAGAAGAGAAGTGATTTCTGTCCTAGCCACTCCAACTCTCAGCCAGCCTTTTGACATGATCATTTATTACCCATCTCATTGTTATGCTAATTAACTGGCATTATTAATAATGATGATAATCAGAAATGATTGAATTCTTCACAGGGTCCATTATGTTTTGTGAGCACTGATATATTATTCAAATGAATAAGATAATCTATCTGGTGAGATGAAAAAAAGAGGCCAGGCTCTATTTTAGCCCCCTGCTCTCACCCTCTGAGCTCTCGACACACACACACCCACACACACACACACACACACCCACACCCACACACACACACACACAAAAAACACACAGCACTGTGACAGAGTGGGCTGGGAACCAGCTTAACATGAGCTTAGCCGTCCAGGGGACATACATGTTTCTGCGCGATAAATGCTGTCTGCTACATGGCAGAGCGCAATCCCACCCCCCAGTCCCAAATAAATCCAATCCTACTGGTTTCGGCAAATGAGGAAGACACAGGATTATCAATCCCAATTAAACTCCTCTTGGTGAAACCTAGGGGTGCTCAGTGCGGGAGTGAGGGATGCTTAAATGTGTGCATCTCAAGGTCTATGGTCTCTGATGGAAGAACTAAGTATTCTTCGTTGTTAAATGAATTTAACAATGACTCACACATGCTGTTTTACATGTATGTAGATTTAACACAATTTAGCATGAACTAAATTAGCCCAGGACTAGACTCAAACTGTTTAACTGAGCATTAGGACAAATAATGTTTACTAATATTTGATTGACTGACTGGCGTGACATTAACACGGCTGTTCCAGACCACGGGATAAAGCTGGAATGTTTCTGGGATACAAACTGTGTATTCTCTTTCCTTTTCAAAGACGATTGCCGACTCATGGAATCCCAGTATTTTGAGAATGAACTTTGTATGCCTGATTGCTGCAAAGGAAGTTTTCCGTTTTGCAGGAAAATGGACTAACATCACGCACTCATCCATTCACTTATCCACTCCCTCAAACACACCACCTACTTCCTGGGTTGTAACTTTCTTGAATGAAGCCTTATAAGATGTTGAGAAAGGTGAGATTGCTTTAGACAGCCCTATATTCAACCTACACTACTGCAGTTACATTTAGTCATTTAGCAGACGCTCTTTCCAGAGCAACTTACATTAAGTACAGGGACATTCTCCCCGAGGCAAGTAAGGTGAAGTGCCTTGCCCAAGGACACAACGTAATTTGGCACGGCCCGGAATCAAACCAGCAACCTTCAGATTAATAGCCCAACTCCCTAAGCGCTCAGCCATCTGACCCCCTTGTTTTGTGTTTATAAAATGGGGGGGGATTCACAATAGTTTAGTAATATCTTAATTTCTTCAACAAAACCTTTGTGTTTGCCTTGACACAATAGGGTCATCCTTCTTCTGTAATGCTCCATTAGCATGTTGATAGACACTTGCATATTTCCACACAGCTATTAGGAGAAAAATATGATAATCACAAATAAGACTTGATTACGAGTTTGTTTACGACTTTTAAATATGAGTTCTTAGGAAAACAAGTAGTCTATTTTCTCTCTGTTACCACCTCCTGGGTTTATCACTAGACAAATTCCCCCCCACCGTTCTTTGCTGCCAGGGTGCCCCTGCCATAGCCTTGAAACCAAACCGCCACCCTCCCCCTAACACTAACTGCAATATCTTTTCAAAGGAGAATTCTATTACACTGATTGACCCTGATCATTTGAATATAAGCAGTTTGTTCTGCGGAAAGCCGCGAGAGCAGTAAATGTACGTCCTTCACCATTGACTTTGCATGAGTTGCTTTCTCTCTTGCTTTCTTTCTATTTCTTTCGCATGTATGCCTGTCATTAAATGTGCCAAAGCATGCCTTTCATGCTAATGCAATAATTTATTCCGCTTTGTCCTCAGAAAAGACATTAACCTATTCTTATCATTCGGGTTTCAAAACAAAAGTGTCTCACAGTATGAGTAAGGATGTCCGGGCAGGGTCTTGAGGTCGGGATGTAGGGGGCATTCTCTTGTACCAATTGTATTGTGATATATATTATATACTGCTTCAGAGTGTGCATATATAGTCAGTGTGCATATATACAGTATATATTTTTGTGAGATTCTTCCAGTCTAAATAAACGTGTGTCTCAGAGGAACATGACCAACAGCCTCCTGCTTACCACAATGAAAGCTGACAGTTACTCAGAGACAGCAGACTCTCTTCTGTCACACTGTTATCTGTTTCAATGAATAATACATGAAAGTAGTTCCAACACATAAGGAATGGTAATTATAATCCTAATGATAGTTAAACAAAGGATATAAATACTCCCCGTTCATAATCTGACAGGATGAAGTTTGTTTACCAAAGCTGTTTTCGAAAATGGTGCTCTTGAGATGCACATTAGCATATCACACTTGAGCAGTAACTTTCAACATTTGTCCAATTATTGCCACACAGGTATTTTTGTTACCTGACAAGAATAGTAAAGCTTTTTCAGCGAGAACAAGTTGTTAGCCTGCATGCAAAACAGTGGATAGCAAAGGTCCCTTCCTCCTCAGGCTCCTCCCTGACATCTGTCTGCTCAGGTTTCAAGACGGTGTCTGTCATCTTGGTCAAGCTGTGATAAACACAAATCAAAGAAAAACACGTTTTCACTTTGCAACCTCTACAACATAAAAAGTCCTTCTGGTTGTTCTCCGTTTTTACTTCACTGCTTTGTGACTCAAGGTCCCCTAGTAACATGCGGTCGCTTTGATGGATTCCACAAAGTTACACAATGACACGCTAGATTCATCTGCGAACGAGGGCAAATCTGGATTTATGGCTAAAAGGAGTGTGTGCGTGATGAAGTGAAGCCTTAGTTAAAGCCGACTTGATGGCCGTCATAAACTCTGTGAGGAAGAGGGAAGCGGTGTGTCAAACGGACACAAAGTGGGAGAGATAGACAGAAAGAGCAGTGACGCAGCGGTGATGATAAATGGAGAGAGATGGAGAATGAAAGGGAGGATGATGGTGTCTTGACCAAAACGAAAGAAAGAAAGAAAAGCAGGAGAGATCGTGAGCTGGTAGAAAAACACGGGGAGAAGGATGGTGTGATAGATCAAGCCAACAAGGGAGCGCAAAAGAAGCAGAGAGAAAGGAGAGGGAGATGTCTTGATGTGCAGTGTGACTAACTTCCTGTTATCAGTGCCGTGCTCTCTGAGTGCGCTGGCACAGAGCTATGCTCAGCTGCAGATTAGAATACATTTACCTGGCGGACGGACTCTCCCACTGCGAGACAGGTGAAGGCGGAATAGAAAATGCCCCGGCTCCTCCGGCACGATTGACAGATAACAAGGTTAAACTCCCCCAATCACGCCGATTGCACTGGCCCGGGGTGATGTGGCCGCACACGTCTGACACCTGAAGTCAAGCGCAGATGGCAGTGGATTGATTTTGGCCTCTGGAGGCAGATGTGCTAGCTGCATGCGTTCACAGCAGAGTCATTGTTGTGTCAATGCTGCACCAATCGATGAGCTAAAACAGCTGTTGGGTTTTGTTCAGTGGATCATTTGTTGTATCTTATTGTTCTCGTTAAAACATTTCCCATCAGAACGATCAATCGTGGAATCATAATGCTGACTGCCTGTCACTACATTGAGTCACAAAGCGGACAAGTGAAAAAGTGAACCAAACTTGAATCCTGAGCTTCCAAACTTACATTTACATTTATTCATTTAGCAGACGCTTTTATCCAAAGCGACTTCCAAGAGAGAGCTTTACAAAGTGCATAGGTCACTGATAAGAACAACAACAAGAACAACAACAACTAATAACAAAACTTCCAGACACTGTGTTCTCGTGTGTTTTCAACTGTAAGCCAAGACTTAACTCCAAGGTGCAGTAGACTGTTTAGTATGTAGTACTTTTATGTTGTGTGAGGGCAGTGTGTAATGTGAATATAAGGTGCGCTAAGACCTCAGCCTCTAGAGAGGAGAGGTGACTCTGGCCTACTAATGATTGTGCTGTTTGTGTCTTTTCACACATTAACTCCTCCTCGCTGACCGCTGCATGCAGATAACTGGGAGCAAAGTTCCGGTAAGTAGCCCATTATTTATTTGGCTTCCGAGCCTTGTTCTTCTCATGCATCCCCCCTCCCCCCGTCCACCTGCCCCCCCTCCACCTCCTCCCCCTTTTCCTCCTCCCCCTTTTCCTCCTCCACCTTCCCCAACCTTCCCTTGTTCTCTCCTTCTCCCTTTGAAAAGATGTAGCCTTGTCAAGTTTGTTCCGTAAGGCAGTGGAGGCCATTTTTTATGGTCTTGGATTTTAATTTCAAGCCTTGATATTGCTAATGTGCTGTCATTTGCAAAGGCTATAAATTGTCGACACAATTCCTGCATGCAAATGGGAACACTTTCAAATGAAAGATTTCTAAATTATAGTGCCTGAAAATGAACTGGGAACCCTTTTGTTGGTTTAAGCTGTTTTTCTTTGGAAATGGATTGCAGACTAACCCATATTAGCATTTAAATATTGTAATACCAGAGATGAGGGATAGTTTTTACGCAAATAATCATAATCTGCAATCTAATCTGTTTATTGGAACGTTTTGCATCTAAATGGCTTTCATTGTGCTCATTCTTTCCTTGAGACAGCACACACTGGGAGAATGTACCACTTAATTAGATTTAGTATACACACGCACACACACAAATGATTTAACAGTGGCAAAGATATTGAGTGCATTTTTCCCGCCAACAGAGATGTGAAGCTGGTTTAATTTAGTGGCTGGGGATTCACGGCAATATATTTGAATTTGTTGTCAACCCCCCTGTCACTATCCGCCACCATTAAGGCATGTCAGCCGTGTCCCACAAACGTACACTCTTGTTTTTGTTGCTACTGTCACTTCTCTTTCTCCACCGCTGCTTTGCAAACGGCCTTAATAATCTTTGTAAATATACACTGGCCAAGGCCAGCCCATGCTTCTTCATTTCTCCTTGCTGTAATGCGGTAATTGCAGATTTGCTCTGGCAATTTCTCTCAAAGTGCTGTCCTACTGTATTGCCTTTGTGTGGAGCACAGCACATTGAAGGGACCTTTTTGAAAAGCCCCGCTATTGCTTTTAGCGCCTGTGAATTGTTACCTTTTTAAGGTGTTTTATTGCTTTTGGAGGGCTCCTTTAGGATTAAAGAGACCACAAGGCTGAAAGGGAATGAGGACAAGGTAAAGCTGTGACCTGGCCCATGCTCCACTGGTATACCAAGAAAAACCTTGCACTTTGAATCATTCCACAAAGTCTTATATATCGATTCCTGTCTGTACTGCTCTTTTGTGTCCACTTATCTCTGCTGCAAGGGCCGTTTTTGACCATGTATGTGAAAAAGGGGATATGGAGTAGGGGCTAGCTATTGACATCCAGTGAATGGAGTATGAAAAGAGTTTACTGACACGAATCCCAACTGTTCATCTAAGACGCGCTTGGCTACTTTTCAAGTTTCTCCAAACAGCCCTCACTCTTAAGGATCTGTAAACTGGAAGGGTATTGCAGCATCCAGCTCTTTCCTTGGACCTTCCTGACCTCGTTCTGAGAACCCGCACCTGCGACCCGTGGAGTGGGCTGAACATGGGGTCTGCAGCGAGGAGCTGTCACTCACAAACCTCCCCACTGAAAGAAAAAACCTCTTAGCTGGAGAAGAGAGTGTTTAGCTCAGGTAGCTGTGCTGCAGCTCTATACAGCCAGCCCCAGCCCCGCCACCAGCAGATTCCCATTTTCATGCTGTCAGCGCACCTCCTAGGGAGCCCTCCCAGAGGTGCTTGGGAGGGGAGGAAGGTGGGGGGGGGGGCTGTGATGGTGGTGGTGGTGGGGGGGAGGTCTATAGGGAGCCTGTAACACTTCTGTCTGCGCCGTGAAATCTCTCTGACACCCCAGCCTTCCCAGGTAGAGAGCCTGGCGGGCAAGCTCTGGTGTGAACTGGCTCGAATCCAGCCACGGCCGCCGTGCGTCTGTGTATGCACCGCTGCTGTAGAGCCTCATCTACCATCTGCTGTCTAGCCGAGGGGAAGACGAGGACCCCTGTTAGGTGGTGATCAGGCTGCCTGCAGGCAGAGTACACCCAGCCTGGGCCTGGCTGTCTGGATGCCCTTCTGAAGTCTATTGACCACGGGTCAAGTTATTTTACCACGCAGATGATTGAAGTCACTTTTGAACCGGCGTGTCGTAACAGCGCCATATCAATACTGCTGTCAGTGGTTCAAGGTAAGGTTAACCTGCCTCCTGTCCCCCCCCCCCCTCCCTACATGCTTCATAAACCACTATTGACAAGCGAGGAGGGAGAGAAGTCACAGTTTGAATGGCGCTGTGGAGCGTTTCAACTCGAGGGTTGCCAGGCGAAATAAGGAAGAGGGGGAATGTTCTATATCTTGACCTGTACATGCTGTCTCTAGACCAGTGGTTGAGATCAATATCCACAATACTGGACAGCCCCTCAAGACAGCTTGTTTCCAGGGTAACATGCTGGCCAGCTCGTAGATGTCAGGTGGTGGGGGGTCTGTGTGGGTTTGCCGTGCGTGGCGTGCGTGTGTACGCGTCGGCCAGAAACACCTTAGACCTCTGGGATTGGAGGCTGTAGGCTTGATGATAGCTGAATAGGTTTTGGGGAATCACACTTTTTTTGTTTGCTGGAATAATGGACAAAGCTTGTCATTTAAAATGAATTACATCTGGTCTCCCCCGGAGATGCCCAGCATGACCTTTCCTCGTGTACAGCAGCCAAGACTGGTCTGTAAGGAGGACCTGTTTTTGGAGGTGGGAATGTATTCTGTTTGTACAGGCTGATGGGGCCTCCCGCGAGAACGGTAACGGGATTTCTACTGAGCTCTTGCCTGATTGGATTGGGGTCTCCTTACCAAAGCAGCCAGCAGTGTTTATTACCAAGACGGCATACAGTCAGTGAAATGTGTTTGGTGATAATTTAGCTTCTACGTAATTTGATCTGTGAAATCAGATAATTGGGTTGCTGCTAGGTCACAGCATTGCACTGTACTCCCCCCTGACAGGAAGTAGAATGGTAGCACTTCAATAATGTATTCAGGTGATGTGTCACTTTGTGGTGACAATATACTGAAATGTAGCAGCACTTGCCTGTGAAATGTGGAGTTGAGTATTTATTTATTGTCTATGTACAAAGTCTACCCCTCAATCCTCTTCTTCTTCACCTCCCACCATGCAACACAAGCTTTCTCCAAGGTGATTTTGCCCCTCAAACTAGTCAAGACATACTCAAGATAAATACTGTTTTCGTACTTTTCCCTTTACACTATGATTCTGAGATCAACAGGAATTGGGGTAGAGAAGCTGTGGTTGAATATTCCAGTTTGCACTAGTACTTAGCATTTCATCCATTTACCTAGACGGAAATGGACTTCTAAGGTGGGACAACACTCTGGTCAGATTTCTTATTGTATTTTGTGGATAGACATTGTATTGTTTATTTGTGAGTAAGTCTAATTAACTTTGGGCTCATTCCCTTGAACAAATCGGAACATCCAACACGTCATTGCCACTTTGCGTTTTTGTTCCAATGTTCTTGCAGAGGCATGACTTTGAACAATCCTCACTTAATCTTAGATGTAATGTATTTATTTTTCCTGTTTTCTCCTGTCTTTGTGTCTGTGTGCTCTGGGGAAGGCTGCTGTTCCCAAGCAGATGAATAACCTTGCCATCAGAGTCAGTGCTCGGCTTGTTTCATTGGCCAACTTTGTATCCAGCCCCGCTTACGCTCCAAGGTTTATCATCACCTGATGCACTCCTGCTCATTGTGGCTGCATGGTTAAGGCCTCTGCAGAGTGGAGAGAAGAGAAAGAGGGAGACAGTGTGACTGAGGAAGCAAGGTAGAGAGAGAGAGAGAAAGAGAGAGAGAGAAATTCTTCTTTATTCCAGGTTGCCATCCTTGCCCGTGCCAAGAGCCTGTGAAGGGCTCTTTTTAAAATGGGGAATCTGAATTCAATCAAGGCTGTCCTTTCTTTCAATCCTCCTATAGCATCCACATCTACCCACCTGGAAAGACTTTCCTTTGTTTTAAACAAGCTATTAAACTGTATGGAGCTGGGAGCAAAGTTGATGTGGAACATGTCCTTGGTGCTTGAAAAGACTTTGGATGAAAAATGAATCAATAGTGAATGTCCCCTTTGCCCCTGGACACGTCACCACAGACTTTTTTGGAAGTGGACTTTAGTTAGCAGGGATGTATCTGCTTGGGGTTTAACGCATCCTGGATATTATATTAGGATGACATATCTAACTTTCCGAAGATATGGCAGATAATTCAATTGATTCAGTGGAAGCTGGATGCATCCCCTGGTCTCAGCTATCCTCTGGCAGACCCTGGACTGGGTGAAGCGGGAAGTGAAGAACCAGGATACATGCAGATGCCGTGTCCCAAACTCTTAAACTGAGGCCCTAGATCCCCCCCCCCCACACGACCTCACGTCAAATACAAAAACCTTCATCAGATCCTGTGTTTGTAGCATTTAAGACCGGTGAACACACACACTTGTTTACAAAAGAAGGCTCGCTCCCTGATTGAACTTTGTTAGCAGTTGCGTTGTTGATTAATGGATGAGCAGTTCTATACTTGATGCTGAGGGTGAGGGAATGAGTTGCTTTGTTTGTGCTTTGACGAGACTATCAGTCATATTTCAAGTAGCCCCAAGGCTCAAGAGGATTGAAAGTAATACAAAGGTAATTCTCATTTGTCCCTTTTCTCTCTCCGAGTGCTTTCTCATGAATACTTCAACATTTACTTTCCACACAGACACCCTTTGTGCATTCCATTTTAATGACTCTCCCTCAAAGTACTAATTCACAAATGTCAAGTGAGATTTGATTGATCCGTTCTTTGTCGAGCTCTGAGAGGGATTAGGTCTGTTTCAGAGAGTATTTGAACACAGTGCACTTTGACCATTAGAGTGCATTGTCCTGGGCTCTATCCTATACGCCTCTGTCAACCACTTTCAAACTAAACAGGGAATGAAAACATCCGCACACGGAAGGCCAACAATGGGTTTCCGAGGAATTGCTCCTACAATACTAAGCGTCGTCCCACATCACTGTAGAATATACTACATTGAATATGTCATGCACTGCACAGCACTGTGTGCAGCTGGCAGCTGAATCACCCACACACACCCCAGTAAACACCCGCTAGGCGTCTCCTCAGAGGTTTGGGCCTCAAGAAGGCCCTGGTTGTTGGGCGTGTTGTACACGGAGCTGTGGGTGTGAAGGGGGTCAGGTGGAACACATAGAGAACCTGACTCCTCAGGGGTGGATGATGTGACCCACGATCCCCGACCTCACCACTCCTACTCCCAGACGGGCTAGACTCCTAGAGGGGCTAGACGCAGGCATCCCTGATCTTTCCTCTCTGTTCTCTCTCTCTCTCTCTCTCTCTCTCTCTCTCTCTCTCTCTCTCTCTCTCTCTCTCTCTCTCTGTCTCTCTGTCTCTCTGTCTCTCTGTCTCTCTGTCTCTCTGTCTCTCTGTCTCTCTCTCTCTCTCTCTCTCTGTCTCTCTGTCTCTCTGTCTTTCTGTCTCTCTGTCTCTCTCTCTCTCTCTGTCTCTCTCTCTCTGTCTCTCTGTCTCTCTCTCTTCCTCTGTCTTCTCTGTCTTGGGTCCTTTTCTTTTCTCTCCACCGCTCTCTCCATAATGACATTATGCCTCACATTTGTCTTTTGAAAGGGACAGAAACAATCAGTCCTCGTTCTATCAGAAAAGGAGAGCAGGATCTCATTATTTTGAAGGGAACATGAAAGGCTGGCTAGAGTAGGCATCATATGCTCATATTGAAGGAGCGATTGTGGCACTACCGTGCGTGTGTCAGCATGCGTGTGTGGTCAGTGTTATTTCCAGCAATGCTCCTTTAAAAAGTGGCTGCATTGTCTTAGTGCTGTGTTATAGATTGAGCTAGATACAGAAAGAGAGAAGAGAGAGAGGAGATGGGGAGAGAGAGAAACCGGGAAAACAGACAGCGAGAGAGCAGGAGACGGGAGTGAGAGAATAAAAGAAAAGGAGATCCTTGTGGTAGCTGGCGTGTTTGAGGAAGGCATGCATCTCTACATTTTTGGGTGTGTTTGCACTTCCTGGCGAGCGCGTGGGTATGTGTGTGTGATATTGGACTTCCAGTAATGGGGCTGGGTGAGCCTCCGCTCCCAGTGGCACATCCTCCCCCTCGGCTCTCTCGCACACTCCACGACTCCGCCGGCTCTGCGGGATTCTCCTGCAGGGTTACATTAGGCTCCGTAAAGTTTATGGCATATTTTTACAGCCCGCCTCTCTGTGTGCATCCCCCATCGCAACCCAACGTGTCTGCTTTAACTGCTCATGCAGCTGTGAAATTCTGGTGGATCTCGACGTTTTATGGTTGCCTGGGCTCACGATTTCTCTCTTTGCTTTTTAAGCTCGGAGCCCCCCTCTCACACTCCGCACATCCAGTGTTTATATTTAGTAAGCTGTTTGTTTTTGTTTATGGGTGCTTTTTTGGGGGGGACGTGGAGTGTGTGATGTGTCTCGGTATGTCATGCTGGGTGTGTGTGTGTGCGCGGGATTTTTTAGTTTGTGGGTTTGTGTCTGTCTCTGTTTGTGTGGGTGTGTTTCATGTCCTCTCTGCGACTTCTCCCTTCCCGTGAGTTGTGCTGCCCATGCCAAACACAGTAGGACTCCAGTACGGCTGAACATATGTGCATTTGCCTTTGACCACGGGTAGCGGTCATCGAAGTGTGTTTGTCTGTATGTGTGTGTGTGATGTGAACCTCAAGATATCAGCGCCCTTTTAAAACAGCTGTTGATTTCACCACAGTGATCATCTACGAAGGAACAGGAAATACCTCGTCTCTCCTTTCGTGATACTCAGTTCTCAGGTTCACAAGGACATGGTGTCAGAAAACAGAACTGCTCTCTCTCCAGGTGAAAGGAGCCATGTCGATAGCTAGCTACCAGTTTATTTCATCCCTCTGTTGCTAAGCCTGCCCGCCCCTATGGGAGACCCCCTTTGCTTGGCCGATAAGCCCAGTCAGCATATCAGTAACAACCAGCCTTCTTCTCCGCCTCAGACCTTCACACCCCTGTCATACTCGGACGGGCCAAACAAAAGCCTCATAATCGAGTCATCAACCGCCAATGGCCGCCCCCCCCTCCCTCCCTCCCTTCCCTGCTGTAATGATTGGTGATATGATCAAGACCAAGATCACTGACTGTATTATTGTCTGCCTTGCAGTTTTCCTCTAAGGGCACCTAAGAGACCGAGGTCGGCAGTGAAATGGCAGCTTTTGACTTTTCTAGATGCTTCTTTGTCTGGTCTGCATCGTGCAGTGCCAACCTGCCGGCCTTCATAAGAGCAGTGTAGTTGGGTTGAAGAAGCAGGGGCCAGTTTGTCATTAGAGAGCTCCACCGCTCTGCCAATTGTGCTGGGTTCTGAACTTTATGTGCTTTTAGAAGCTGTATCACTCCCATTGCTATAAACCCTGTCGTTGGTCATTGATTCACATTAGATCCATGCGGTTAGATTGCAGCAGCCACAGCTTCTTTTTTTTGGGTGTTGTATTAACTACTGGCACTAGGTGGCAGTAGGATTCCATCGGAATCCTCTTTCAGACCAGTTCATAAGGGCTTTGTTGCCATGGAACTGACCTAATGGGTTTCTTTTAGCCCAGAGGACTCGCACGCGCACGCCCACACGCACGCCCAGACAAACCCTCTTAATACCATTTGTAAGAAGTCTGATCTTTGAAGGGGAGAATAAGTGTGAAACGCCTCAACAGCATTCAAATGGATCTGTCTTCTCCTGATCAATACTTCCAGCCTCCGTTTGAAGCTCGAAAAAGAGAGAGAGGGAGAGAGAGAGACAGAGACAGAGAGAGAGCGCGAACAGATTCATCATTGTTTTCTTCACTTGGAAAACTCTCACAAGTGAGCCGGCGTCTGCCGTTGCAGGAGACAGCCAGCTTCTGCTCCGTCCGCTTGGCATTTCCTTCCAACGCTTCACTCTGACCAAGTCACAGACGGCAAAGAAGTCCCCCCCCCAACGCTTCACTCTGACCAAGTCACAGACGGCAAAGAAGTCCCCCCCCCCCCCAACGCTTCACTCTGACCAAGTCACAGACGGCAAAGAAGTCCCCCCCCCAACGCTTCACTCTGACCAAGTCACAGACGGCAAAGAAGTCCCCCCCCCCCCCCCCCAACGCTTCACTCTGACCAAGTCACAGACGGCAAAGAAGTCGTCCCCCCCCAACGCTTCACTCTGACCAAGTCACAGACGGCAAAGAAGCCCCCCCCCCTTGCGCGCCCGCTATCGACAGGCCCACCGTATTGACCGGACATTGAGTGTCATCAGATCTGAATTATTTATTGTGGCGCCATAGTGACAACAAAATGCCACTCCTGCTAATAACGCATTGCTCACTCTTCCAGAGCTGCGCTGCTTAACTCCCGATATGTTTATGTTTCCTGCCGCCCCCCCCCCCCCCCCCACACACACACACACACACACCCCCCCACATCTCTCTAATGGCCCGTATACTCGTATTCCACAGCTACATATCTTCAAATCACAATGTTGTAATCTCCCTCCTCCCAGACCCAGAGATACACTATAGATAGCGATGCACTTCTCTCTGTCTCCGTGTTTCCATCCCTCTCTTTCTTAAAGTCTTCCAACCTCCCCACGGAGCTGCGCCACTCAGAGCTCTGCCTGTGTTTGTTCTCCCCCCCACCAACCACTCTGATGTGCTTGTCTGTGTGGGTGGCAGGCCTGTTGCCACACACTCAGAGCCATGGCTGTGTGGTACCTGCCATGTTTGCCCAAGTTGTTTTGTCTCCTTAGACTAGACTGGCAGAAAATCCCTACCCCACCCACCCACCGCCACCAACAACACCATCATACCCACTCGGTCGCCTGCGTGCCACATCAATTTTTAAAACACGACCATATGGTGGGCCCCTTTTTTCGTCAGGTGTCTGTGCCAAATGGATATGAGATAAAACTCAAAAAAAAAAAAGGAAAAAAAAGAACTTTACAAAAAAAAAAAAAAAAACATCTCCACCATCTCCTCCTTTCTGCCTGTCTTGTCTGGGTTGGCCTCGTCTTGTGTAAAACGTATAAATCGCTCCATTAGAACGGACCCAATTACCGCGTATTGGCCTCAGGGTTATTTGATGGCGGATGTATAGTGTTCCAAATGGTAATGTCCTTGATGTTGGATATAGACCCAGCGGGTGAACAGACATCCAATCATGTTGAGAGATGGCCGTGCTTGTCTCCTTATGTCTGTATTGGTCCTAGGAGATTGTCTTTTGTAAAGCTAGCTGCAAGTGCCTGTTTGGATGTGTACGCTCCCCCCCCAAAAAAAAGAGGCAATGTGAAGCCTAGATGTTAGCCTTTACAGTCAGAATTACTGTCACTTGTTATTTTGTATTGTATACCAGACATGTTGTCCTTGTTAGCTTCCAGACTGCTTCTGCTTTCTCACCTACCACTTTTCTTGTTTGTGTGGCACCCTCAGTGTCTCTGTGTCAGGACTAGGCATTTGCTTTCACAAAAGCAGAGACATGAGAAAAAGAAAAAAAAAGTTCCATCCTAAGACTTGCAAGGTGAACAAAAGAACAGAGAAATCTTGATGCTATTATCCCGGCAACATCTCCCAGCCTCTCGTAGAAATGAACTAAGGGTTCTAAAATTGTCATTTGAATTATGCCTTTCATCTCCCCGTGGTTTTCAGTTAAGCAGTTCAGACCAAGTCTCCAGTGAATATTTCCCCTCCTGTTTGCAGTTCTGAACAAGATCCGTAACTGTAATGAATTCTATTATTTTAAAACCAATTACTGTTAGTTGGAGTTTTTTTTTTTACTGCCGTTGTCATGCTCTCTGTGGAAAAGTGTTGTTGCAGAGTGTCGACTGCACTCAAACTTGATGCTATTTCTTCCTATTCCCCCAAACGCCCATACTAATGCTGTCTTTTGGTATTCAGATACCTCGCACTTAAACATGAATGCCTTTCAAAAGGACTGGATTTCCAGGAACTGGAGCAATGTTAATGAATGTCTGAGACAGTTTATTGTATTAGTAGCCTACCATAAATGTACTGTATCCAAAATGGCAAGATACATTTTGGGGAGGAAATATAAGCTAGATATCATGTGAAATAGTTCCAGTGATGATGATGGTAACAAACCAAGGCTTAAAGTGAGCCAGATGTGAGTTATTTTATCAATTAATTAAGTATCTCATGCGCTTGTTACTTAAGCTCCCATGCTTTCAGGAGTGTGAATTAAGATGTGTAAAGTTCTGATTCCATCCAGAACATGAAGGAAATGGAACTTCTGTTCTTTTGACAGAAAAAAAGACACTCTGACAAAGAGTAGATGAACTTTGCATTTGTGAGGAAAAACTGCTTTAGATTTTGCCATGTTCTATTAGTTCTATTAGTGAATACATTCATCATGGTCACAATACTTCTTTTTTCTTCTCTTGAGCTGTCCTGGAGTAATTACATTTATTAACGATTAACAAAGACATGGACGGCACTGTACAGGACAGGACATTGATGACTAATGACCCTGTCTTTTAATAATCTGTCAGCCTGTTGCTTACTGAGACTGCCAGGTGGGATGAAGGTGTTCCACGATTTGTGCTTGTTTTAATGGATCATCTCAACGAGGCTTGCTTTTATTAAGTCTTCTTAATCAAGTGTGTAATGCTTAACATAGTAGTACTTTCTACAATACTACAGGTTCTACACATTCAATATATTTTCTCTCTCTCTCTCTCTCTCTCTCTCTCTCTCTCTCTCTCTCTCTCTCTCTCTCTCTCTCTCTCTCTCTCTCTCTCTCTCTCTCTCTCTCTCTCTCTCTCTCTCTCTCTCTCATTCTCTCTCATTAAAGTCAGATGACTTCCACTCCCATCTAAAGATTGATTTACAACTTATTTAATAAACTGAAAGGTTTCCTCAAAGCAAATTTTCTCCTTAATTGACCAATTTTGTTGCTGCTCAATGACCGTTTGTCATTCTAAGTCTGAACGCAGTACGGTAGTATTTCTCTCACAGGAGCATCAAACACTCAGCTATTACTGATATTACTCCCTCATCATTAATGGAAGAGAACACATGAAATATTCAGTAGATTGTGTTTAAGAGGTGGGTGGGGGCGGAGCCTGGCGCACTAGCCACCACATTAGTCAGCATCTGAGAGTTCCACTAATGAGTTCACGTTGGCCAGCAGCTGTCTGCTATTAGGACCCCTTTGTTCCAGATGTTATCTCATTAGAATAGAATTGATCATCGTAATGGCGCTGGGAAGATGATGGGTCTACATTAGCATGACCCCACCTGCTCCCAGGGGTCAAACGACCACAACGTTCCTCTCTCCCATATGTTGGGTTGACGGGTTAGGTATAATGGGACGTGTGGAATAGGAGTGAGCGCGGACGAGGAGAGCAATGTTTTGGAGACGGATGCTAATGCTGTTTGCAAGTGGGGACGTTTATGGGGAGCCTGAATGGAGACCCATTGACAATATGCACTCGTTAGCTCGGCGGTGGCGTTCACATGTCTGCCTATCCACGGGTTTGTCCTTGTCAACACCATCGAGGCAGGGAGCAAAGTCAGACGGACATGAGGCGTCTCGCTTATTGTTTTGTGACCTCCATACCACTTTCACAGGTGAAGAGTTCATGGTGGTTTTCAGTTACTTTGTGAGGAAAGAAAAGAGTCGTTGAGGTCCGTCCCAGAAAGCAAGGATGACTGGAAGTGTATGCGTCATTACAGTATTCACATTTATGGCAATGAACCAGGCTTTCATTGACCAATGATGGGACCCTGTTGAGTTTTCTTTATACATTGTGCTTGAGAGACGGATAAAGAGACGGACAAAAGAACCTGACATTCTGAGACAGTGCTAGAGATGGAGAGGAAATTGAGAGAGAGAGAGAGAGATACTGCATCCCTCCTACCTCCCAACACACTAATTGAAGTGGAGAGCTTCTCTGCTTCCAGCAGAGCTTTGCACCTGTTGCGTCTCTCCTTTCTACACAAGGTCCCTGATGCATCGGTTGGATACCGGACACTCGTGATGCAACTTCATCATTCCATCTTCATTTTTACCACTTCATGCCCCCCCAAAAAGTGGCAAACTTGATGAAAATAGAGAATCACCATTTTAATTATAATGTAGACGAGTCGTCTGGTATTTGGATGAATTGTTTTATTCACGGCCTAATGAATTTTTCATTAGTTTGTTATTAACTCCAGCCTATCTTGTGGGAAGCGGCCAATTACACAACTTTATTCCCCTTGACGGACAAGTACTTGTTGTTTTCTTGTCAAGAAAGAAATGTTGCACACCTCCCCCCTGCCTCTTGTCCTCTTCCCATCTTCCTTCCCACCATCTCCTCATCCCTCCGCCTAGCTTCCAACAACCAACAGTTGTATTTTTCCGGTGAGCAAATGATTTACATTTATATCATGTCCAGGTCTTAGTAGCTTTCTGAGCTATTCTTGTACTGTAAGGATGTCCTCTTAAATGGCCCAGTTTCCTTTCAGAAAGATGGTTGTGGGCGGTTGTAATGACTTCATCTATACTTGCATTTAAGACAGCACTGGTGGTGGTGTGAATAGATTCCGGCACTCAACATCAGGCTCAGGCATTAGATGTAACACCATGCACGATTAATATATCCATTTGTTAGCGTTCTGCGTCATTTTGTGTTTTTTTTTTTGTGGTTGCATGTGTTGGGGGTGGTTTGAGTTATTTCAACCATTGAATGGAGCATGGGCATGTGAGGAAGTGTCATTTTGTTTGACACACTTAACCATCACATGAACCTGAGGTGCATTTGCCCCCCACTCCCCACGGCCTCCACCAATCTCCGCCTCCCCAACCCCCATTTGGAGTCTTTCTAATGGGATATGAGGGGAACATAATGATGTGTGGGCCTTGTTATTTGCCTTTGTTCACAAAACACTTCCCTGGGTTATTGCATTTTACGGTTGGAGGGCTTGATCACTCATATTATGGCTGTGTAAATGGGAGTCAATAAATTACCCACTGATTAAAGATGATGCCCTCACTTTGGTTGTGCGAGCCATTCGCCATGCATGGTTAACACAAGTCTTTTCAAGTGTACTAGTTTAATCATTGTAATTTTGTTTCCTTTCGCCCTCTTCTTCCTGACTTGAGCTTGACAGTTACTCATGACACAAGGATTTGTTAGCCATTATGTGCTGTGTGGCTGTCCATAGGAAAGAAAGGCAACCAAGGTGTTTGACTCGACAGCTAAATAATAATTAGTAAGAGAAGCACAGGGGGCCATGAGTTTTGATCGGCTTAATTTCTCAGCTGTCTCAAGGACTGAATGGACTGAATACCTGTTGATCCTGGTGGCAGTTCCATTGAGATTTACAATGAATGTTTATCAAGGACTTAATGGAAGTGCGTCAACCAATCGTGACATACAATGTGTGTCGAGTTATAAAATATGTTTCAAAAGCAGATGAAACATTGTGGATTTAGAGATTTGTGTATAGAGAGCACTATCTCTACAGTATGCAAACATGAGTTGATTCGAGTTACTGCAGCATATTGTCAGAATTTACTGAAGGGAATCATTTAAATAAAGAATAAGAATGCTAATATTTTAAACCCTCTAAAAGTCAAATTTCCACCAGAAAGTTCTTTCTACAATAATTATTTAAACCCCCCAAATGTAATTACTGGTGGCCTCTTATCTCATTCATGGATGCAGCCTCCCACCAGAGACTTCCCCTCCCTTCTTGTTCAGATATGGAAAAATAGATGTAAATACTAAACAGATGGCCAGATTCTGTTGCTAGGCTGTCACTGGTGCACGGAGGGCCCAGGAAGTTTCTGCTGACCCTTACGCTTTCGAAAGTGCTGATGCGCCCTGCCGCTTTCCATGCATCTTCCAAACTCTGCCACACTGATTGATACACTGAGGAGTAAACCCCAGGCTTCATTACAACATGGACAGACCATACACGTTTCAGAGGCACAGGAGCCTCACCAGGTATTACGGGCTGGAGAATGCACGCTTGGAAGATCCTAGTCAGTTTCCTCACACAATGTGTGTGTGCACACGCACTCACTCACACACACACACACATTACAATTCAGATTTGTCATGAATAAAATCAATAAAAACCTATTTGAGGGATATTGCTAAATAATTGCATCTGGCAGCGTTGTGATGTAACTCGCAACCGATTTGCAAGTGATGTTGTAAACAGTCAGGATATCTTGCAGTAGACTGATGACGTGACGTTTGGTTAGGGACAGGGCCATGTCACAGCAGATAATGAGGCGTCTCTGGCGGTCTGTGTGCCTCCAACACAGGGCTCAGGCCAGGTGGCAGCGAGGCCTGCCGTCACGAGATCACACACACCGTCTCCTCAGTGACTCCAGCTCCTTCCAGATCCTTCCAAAGTCTCTCCTCAACGGGTCTATTCGCTAGAACCCTCCCATAAAGGAGCGCAGACGAAAGGCTGAGGTGTAGAGCTCTCCAAGAGACTGACGGGAGCCTCACACAGGTGTGGGCCTTCCAGCATAGCCCCAGCCTGGCTCCTGTGCCATCTGTGTGTGCATTGGGCTGCCCTGGGCTGGCTGGGCAAGGGGAGAGGAGGGAAGGTAATGAGGGCACAGGGGGGGCCTGGAGACTGGCAAGAGAGCCAGCCAGGTGGATCAGTCTGAAGCGCTAAGTTTCTTACCTACCTCAACCCCACATGTAATTGGCATCCGCAGACGGGCATCTCGCCGGTGCCCAGAACAGTAAATCAACACAGACCCCAGATCTCGCACACCTGCATTTCCAGATGCTTGCCAAGGAATTAGCATCGGGCACTCTTATTGGGCAGACACCTGAGGAAGTCAAGTGACACAGTGCTGACAAAGCTTATTGGCTAAACGCCTACACACCCTGCCCCGTCTACAGAAATAAAATGGCCACACACTACTTTTAATACACCAAGAAATTATAAACCCTGACTATTCTATGGCATACTTTTCTCACAGCAAAAAGGGAACTTGTGAATGCACATGCAGTTAAACAGCAGGCAGTAGACAGTAGTAGACTCTGTAGAACTGTGATTACTGTACCAATGCTCAAGGACAAAGCTCCTTTGCTCACACAGCAAGGTTGCCCCCCCCCCCCCCCCCACCCCGGCTTTCTTTTCTCTCTGTCCCTCTTTCTTATGTACCAGCCCTATTGTGTTTGCTCTCACAGGGACGGGTGGGAAGATGGGTGATATGACCTGCTGTGTACTTTCCCAATAAAGACATATAGACTAGATCTTTTGTCTTTACTTCAATCCAGCACAATGTTTTGTCCTTGTGTTATTGTTAATGACAGTATAGGATCATCCTTCCATTCAGTTGTATGAAAAAAAAGCTATGATATTTATTAAAACTTATTCTGCAAACTGTATACTGTAAGAAGATAAAACTTTGGGATTCGTAAATTGTCTGTAACAATTGAAACTCTGTTTCAATGTCATGGAGCTTTTGTGGTGAGTGTCTGTGTGGATTTGCTTTGCCTTCATGCGTGCGTGTCTGTTTCCCGTGTGTGTGCGTTGGTGCGTGTGCGCGTTTTTGTATTTTCACCCATCAGACCCTTCGCAGACTGCTTTCATTACAGGCCTGTATGAGAGTGAGTTAAAGCTCAGAAATCGCCAGTCAGCCATGATGCGTGCCTAAAGCGTCTTCAAAATGAATGTGTTAAAAGCCATTAAACAACACTCAACTTAATCATTCTTTTACTTTTCATAATTAGGACCCACGGCTGCTGTCAGCTCCAGCTCTGTTCTCACTTGTCTTTTGGCCACAAGTTGACTGGTGCAAAATGAGACCAGATGACTTCTTTATTAATATGTCTGCAGCTGGCAGTGCATTGAAGAATGGTGGCTTCAACTTATATTGAACAATCCTCAGTGATTATTAATGCCTCAAATAGTTGTGAAAATCTGCCTCATAAAGTCTACACTCCAAGCCACAAATAGATACACACACACACACGCTATGCCGCTGTTAGGTTGACATAACCGGTCCACAGATGTTACAGCTGCCAAGGCTACAGTGACATTGCCTCTTGTAGGCCTGAGCAAGGACCACATCTCCCACTCCTCCAGTTGTTGTCACCCCTGGTTGTTCACTACACTGATTAGTCTCCATTGTTGGCATCTAGTCCCAAGTGTTGTCTTCGCTGCCGTCACTAGCTGCCGCCCAGCAGAACATGGCTGAAGGTGAATCTACTGTACATCCCGTGCTTGTCAACAGCTCTGCCAAGTGTTAGAGTCGAGTTGCTTGCTGGCTGCCTATAGATGTATGCATGTGTGTAGGGCCTGTTAGGTTGCTGCCAAGGGCTCCCTGTGAGCAAGCCGTTGCCTCTAATCAGTGTGAGAACGTGCACGGCCCACACGCTCTACTCCCAACTGCTCTGAGGAAAGCTTGCTGGCTGTGGTGTTTGGATCGTGTGTGTGTGTGTGAGAATGAGTGACTGTGTGTCTACTCTTGTAACTCTGAGTGGATGCGTAAGAGGAGGGTCTTTGTGTGTGTTTGTGTGTGTGTGTGTGTGTGTGTGTGTGTGTGAGTCACTGCGGGTGCAGAGCAGACGTCTGTCATGTGTGCTGCTCCAGTCCCGCCTCTATAAATAGTCTCTGTGAGTCTCTGAGCTCTGTCACTCCTGGGGGGGTTTGCACCCTTCCTCCCACTCCTCATCCTCCTCTAACCCTCATGTGTCAACTGTCAGTCTATCCTGCCAGTCCCTACATTAGTATGATACATTATTATACCACGCTAATTCACTCTGACATGGAGCCCCCCCCCCTTTCTCGCACGCACAAACAAATCATTAATTCATCTCGCAACTGCTTATCATTCCTCGAATTCATTAAGACTCAATCGAAAAACAGGATCCGCAAGCTCGGTGTGACGGTTCCCACCTCTAGGACAGCACAATCAAATGCCACTTAATATCACATTTGTCTGTTGCACACTTAATATACTGTAAATTGCCTTTTGATTTCTAGGGGGAAACATCCATTTTACTTACCTTTCAGATCATCCAGCCTTTTGCAAAGAGTCACAAGTGTCAAAGTTCCACACTTTTCAGTGAAGCTTCCCTGCCTGCTGACACAGCGGTCCTGCCTGCCGAGAGGGGAAAGTGGCAGAGAATTGTGGTATTAGACTTGTAACTGTCACTCAGCGTCGTGCTGAGATCCAGCCATTGAGTTTCCCAACCACAGACTTTGTGGAAGGTGACAGTTTCAGGGTAAATGATAGGTTGACAAGCACGCTGTGAATGAAGTCAAAAAACCTCCAAATCATATGCAAAAATATGTCTGCCCTGGCAAGTGCCTCAACCCCACCCCCAAACCTGCACATTTCAAATGTTGAGAAGTATAAGGAGGACAGTGCACATTTCTGGTTACTTATGGAGAAATATGTGATATCAACAGTTTTCTGTAATTATATGTTTTCATAAAAGAGTTGTTTGTGTGCAGGTGGGAAAATGATGTTGGCTCATACCAATTGTCAGAGTTTAGCATGGAGAGCATCTGAACATCTTGACTGTAGAGAGGGTCAAGTTGAGTTTGTCAGACCTGACCTTTGGTTACCCCTGCTGATGCATTGCATCATTCTATATTTTCTGATTTGAAATACATTTTACAGGACTCTTTAAATCTCAGTTTGCATCAAAGTGTTTCCAAGATGTGGAGCCTCTCGGCTACAATGACTTTAGATTATATTAAGAGCCTCATTGGGCCAGGAATATGCCCCTCAGTGCCTCCCTCGTCTCTACACACAAACAAGAAAGGAGAATACAGATTGGCCAAATATCCTGGCGTGTGCATAAAGAAATCATTCATTTCCCTCTACTTATGAAGCCATTCTTTTTCCTGGAAGTTTCTCATCTAAACTAGATTTTTGGAGCCCCTGAACTTCAATAACGCCCACAGCTGAGGTGTGTGGGGGGGTCTAAATATTTACCCGTCACATGGATGGAGTGTTGGAGCACCTCCCACGTTGACAAGATCTCATCGGCGAGAGCGAGCATTTAGTCCAACTGACACATGGCAAGATGCTCTCCCTCAGGTCAGCCCTCCACACGGAGAGACTGAAGGCAGGGTTCCCCTAATGAAGACATGTCATTGCTGCTGTCTGGCTGTTGACTGGATTGGCACTGAATGTGTGCATGTGTATGTTACTCCTTGGTCCTGAAGAGTGCTGTGGCGTGTCAACAATGTTGACGCAGTCAAATTCGGCAGCATGCACTTTAGTCCGTTTTTATTTTTATTATGTATTTGCTCGCTTCGTTTTTTTTTCCCTCTTTCTGAGAGACTGCACAGCAGTTAAATATCATTTTATTTCACATGCTTTCACATTGCCGTTTATTTGAGATTCTGGTTTGATCTGACCTATAGAAAGGGCAAGAAGCCAAGCTCTGAAATGAGTGAAATTACTCCTTGCCTACACACAATTACCGTGTACCGTTACAAAATAAGACAAGAATAACTCCTCCACTCAGAGAAGGGAGCAAAGGTTTCTTGCCGCAATCTAAATACGTCTCAAATTTAGATCCTCATTTTTTCCTGCTCATGGTACATTGCTGTCTTTGAACGCTGCTTGTTATTATTGCTCAAGTGGAACTTTTCAAAGGAATTTCTCCTTTCCTCTCTCTGTTGAGCTAATTGCCTCAGCGACGACGGCTGAGGTTGGCAGTGACTTGACCATGAAGGAGAAGAGGAGTAGAGGTAATTACTGAAGGAGGCTTTTTCTTCCCCCGTTGGTGGGAAAGACAATGGAGACCACGTCAATAAGGACAAACTCTGAGCAACCTCTCCCTACATACAATCTTTAATGAAGACCTTTGCTATAGGCTTAGATGGATGGGTCTAGAGAGGGAGAGTCAGGTGGATGTTTGTTTAGAGCGGCTCACCGTGTGGATATATTGGAGTGGGAGAGGGTGTCAGACAGGAAGGCCTATTAAGACCTTGGTGATTAAGGAACAAAGTTGATGGAAAACGAACTCCTATTGACGAGGCTTTGTCTTCTGCTGGCTCCCCAGTGCCCAAGCTGAGGCCCCTGGCTACCCTCCTCAGGTCAAAGCCACCAGGCTAGATTCACAAAACCTAAGAGGGATTGATTGCTCTGCAGCAGTTTTCGACTGAGTCACAGACGGGGCTAGACCGTACATTGATTTTACGGGCCAACTTCAGGAATGGTCTTACATTTCTATTACTGTTAATCATTACTCAATTGGCATTTTATCAAGAGGCGCAGTGATTAAGTGCATGGTACGTAATTAATTTCCTCAGCGCGTGCTGGCAGATGGTATGTACTTTTTTCCCTCTCTCCCACTCGCACACCATCGTGCCATACCTATGAGCCTGTTCATCCTGCCCACGCACGTACACGGCACTCAAACAGTCACACACGCTGCTTGCCTTTCCTTTGTTGTGCTGTTTTGCACGCACACAATCACACACGCACACACACGCGTACATATACACACAACACCCACACATATACACACACGCACTCTCATAAGTCTTCAGCTGCCACCGAAACATCTAGCCGTTGCTTGTGTTTGAGCTCTCCTGACTTCCACGATGGAACAAGGTTCAGCACAGCTCCGCCTTGATGCTCACCCAGTCAGAAGCCTCGCCACTGTCTCAGATGTGCCGTCAACCCTCCACCCGCCTGCGTGCCCCGCTCCCCTCGTCTGCCCCCCCCCCCCCCCCCCACACACACACCCCTTCCCCTTTCATCAGCCGAGTCGTCTTTTGACACTTCAGAAGGTGTGCTTCACATGACTGTCAAGCCACCTCCCCAAAGAAGGCTTCCAACACCCCCCCCCCTCCCCAACCTCCACACACTAAGGCTTTCTTCATGCTCTGTCTCAGACTTATGTACTTTGTAGAGTTAACACTCCTCCACTCCGTCACCTTGAAGTTGTTAAGTGGTAGTGAGCGAAGAGGCCACGCATCAGTGTTTAAAGAGAGGAGCCGATGTAGGCTGCCGCTACTGAGGCAGGTGTCATACCGCACAGAGAGAGAAAGAGAGAGAGACACACAGAGCGAGAGACAGAGAGAGAGAGAGGGGGGAGGGGGCAGGGTTACAACTTCAACCTTGCATATCTGTCTGCGTATGAGTCTGACATCCTTTAAAGAGTTTGGAGGTGAGGACCCATGCCGTTTCTTCTTCCTCCTCAGAGTGAATGCACGCTGCTCTCAGCAATGTTCTTTGGCATTACAAAATTACTTTTAAGATGTGCCCCGCTCAACGACGCTGTTTCATGTGTAAACACATTCTCAATAACAGTCTGAAGCACGTGCTCCCAGTACACATGTCCTCGCATTACTTTACACGGGTGTTACTCCTGCCAAGCAACATGTTTGCTCCGCTCGCACACACATCATGTTTGCATCTGAATGCACCCTGCCGCGCTTAACGCTGCTTATTCCTGTCAGAGCCTATATCACAGTGTAAACACATGTGAGCGGAGAAGAAGAGGTTCTATTACTCCCACATGCCCGCCTAAGAGCTGCTTGGCTGGGCCTCACACAGAGAGCACGTGCCCTACCTATGGCTAGAGGTGTATGCCAAGCCGTTTTAACATTTCATCAGTAGCGGTAAATAGGGATTGTAGATATCTACAATTACATTTGGACATGTTGTAATTCCAATATCATATCCATAATGTAATTTTGACTAGTAGCCATTATATTTATAGATATTTACAATTCATTTTTTCATTAGTCACAATGTTCATTCTTGATATCAACAATTCAATTATCTCAAGTGGAAATCTTTATAGTAGATATTTGTAGCTTAAATGCAACTATTCAACTATTCCCATTGACTCCTATTTAAACTTAATTTCAGATATCTACAATACATTTTTTACATGTTGTTATTCCAAGTCAACATAACCATAATGTTATTTTGACTAGTAGTTATTCAAATGAATGATATTCACAACTACATTTTGAATACGTCTAAATGTTAATTATTGAATCAACACTTTCTCACATGTTGTTGATATCAACAATTGTGTGTGTGTGTGTAATCAGTGTATATATCTATACATTTATCTATATCTATATCTATATATATCCATCTATCTATATATATCTACAGTGCCCTCCAAAAGTATTGGAACAGTGAGGCGAATTCCTTTATTTTTGCTGTAGACTGAAAACATTTGGGCTTGACATCAAATAATGAACGTGAGACCAGAGATCAACGTTTCAGCTTTTATTTCCAGGTATTTACATCAGGATCTGATGCACAACTAAGAAAATATCACATTTTGTTTGAATCCACCCATTTGTCATGTGATCAAAAGTATTGGAACAGATATACTTAAAACATATTTAAGTGAATAAGACTTTATATTTAGTTGCAAATCCTTTGCTTTCAATAACTGCAGCAAGTCTGTGACCCATTGACGTCACCAAACTTTTGCATTCTTCCTTTTTGATGCTTTCCCAGGCTTTCACTGCAGCCTCTTTCAGTTGTTGTTTGTTTTGTGGGGTTCCTCCCTTCAGTCTCCTCTTAAGCAGGTAAAATGCATGCTCTATAGGGTTTAAGTCTGGAGATTGACTTGGCCAGTCTAATACCTTCCATTTCTTGCCCCTGATGAACTCCTTTGTTGTTTTGGCAGTGTGTTTTGGGTCGTTATCTTGCTAAATGATGAAGGCTCTGCCAATCAGTTTGGTTGCATCTTTCCTTAAATTGGCAGACAAAATGTTTCTGTAGACTTCCGAGTTCATTTTGCTGCTGCCATCATGTGTTACATCCTCAATGAAGATTAATGAGCCCGTCCCAGAAGAAGCCATGCAAGCCCAAGCCATGACATTACCTCCACCGTGTTTCACAGATGAGCTTGTGTGTTTGGGATCATGAGCAGTTCCTTTCTTTCTCCAAACTTTAGCCTTTCCATCACTTTGGTAAAAGTTAATCTTTGTCTCATCAGTCCATAAAACTTTGTCCCAGAATTTTTGAGGTTCATCTCTGTACTTTTTGGCAAATTCCAGCCTGGCCTTCCTATTCTTCTTGCTGATGAGTGGTTTGCATCTTCTGGTGTAGCCCTTGTACTTTTGTTCATGAAGTCTTCTGCGAACAGTAGATAGTGATACCTTCACTCCTGCCATCTGGAGGTTGTTGCTGATCTCACTAACAGTTGTTTTAGGGTCTTTCTTTACAGCTCTCACAATGTTTCTGTCATCAACTGCTGATGTTTTCCTTGGTCTACCTGTTCGACGTCTGTTACTTAGTACACCAGTAGTTTTCTTCTTCTTCAGGACATTCCAAATGGTTGTACTGGCTATGGCCAATGTTTCTGCAATGGCTCTGATTGATTTTCCATCTTCTCTAAGACTCACAATTGCTTGTTTTTCACCCAAAGACAGCGCTCTGGTTTTCATGTTGTTTTCACCTCTGAATACAGTCTGCATAGACAAAACCTATCTTACCCAATCTGAACCTGAGTGTAGACATTCAGTGGTATTTATTGATTGAATAATGTATGTAATAGGACACACCTGGGCAACAAAACACACCTGTCAGTCACATGTTCCAATACTTTTGCTCACGTGACAAATGGGTGGGTTTGAACAAAAAGGTGATATTTTCTAATTTGTGCATCAGATCCTGATGTAAATACCTGGAAATAAAAGCTGAAACGTTGATCTCTGGTTTCACATTCATCGTTTGATGTCAAGCCCAAATGTTTTCAGTCTACAGCAAAAATAAAGGAATTGGCCTCACTGTTCCAATACTTTTGGAGGGCACTGTATATCTATCTATATATCTATATTTATCTATATATCTGCATCAGTGTGTGTGTGTGTTGTGTCTGAGCTTCCTCTCTGCTGTGCGCAGTAGTTATCAGTAGTTATCAGTAGTTATCAGTAGTTTGATAAAAGCATCTGTTAAATGAATAAATGTAAATGTAGTTATCAGACGTGCCACACCTGGCTCATTTTCAGTTTGGCTGCTGCTACTGTGAGTTGCTGTTGTAATGCTCACATACACATGGTCACACATGCATACATAGAGACTCAATCACACACTTACATAAATACACACATACCCTCACACACATATACACACTTATGGAAACACACACACTGCCTGTCTATTTACACTGGCAGTTTTCACACAGTCAATGGAGAAAAGACTGGCACAGGATTTGCTTGCTCTGGGATGGCACCATAAGTCTCACACAGACAAATCGACACATCGGCTTCAGGTGAACCAGTGTTCTCTGGACCATGACACATACCTTTACCTCCCAGTAGGCCTTATCTGAACACACTGCATTTTCTGCATAGACCCATGACCTTTGTAAAACAATCATGCTGGACGTCCTCTAATGTAAACCATTGCATTCCGCTGGTAAAAAGAGGAATGAGAAAAACAAAAGGTGAAGATGCAGGTTAAGCCTCCCAATAGTGTCTGTCTATAACAACAGAATCAGCTGCTTTAACGGCTTTTCCTACTGTCTTCCTCCCAGTCTGAATGGATGTAGCATGCCAGGGTTCCATGTCCATGGTGGTCTTCTTTCTCCATGGAAACCCTTGGTTCCTGTAGAGGTCTAATCCCCAGCACGGGGAGAGAAGGGCAGGCATTTTAGATGTATTCGTTTTGTACACAAAAGCTAAGGGAAGCCCAGGGTATGCATCTTGCACCATGCTGCGTTCAGAGACTCTAAGTAGGATTCTGGCTGGTTGGGTACGAGAGTACGGGATGTGGGGAAAGAAGGAGGAGAAGAAAAGTAAGACTTTTATTTCAGAAACATTCAGTTCTCGGAAGCTTTACTTCATTATAAAAAAATGAATTTAATATTCCCTGCAGTAATGCAAACAGTAAATGAGGCTTTTTTTAATATGCTGGACAGGCATACTGCTGCCAGCCATTAGAGCTTTGAAGCAAATAGACACAGGGGAGCAAGAGTTTAATAAAATAAAAATAAATGCCCAAATTCTGGTTAGGATTATCTGCCTCTGTGATTCTGGTAGCTACTTAGTATAAGACTGAGTTGCTATTTTTTCTGGTTCACATGATTGTCTATTGTTTGTTTTATTTATTTATTTATTTATTTACTGTGAACAATCTACAGTGGTATTTTTTCTCATGACTTAATAAATAGTCTTTTGAATATTTATTTATATTATTCCAAGGGATCAGACTAGGGCTGAAGTGATGCAGGGTTTTATTAGAAAACATGAATCTTGTGATTCTGCCTGAGGAATATAAATGATCCCAGTCCCAGGTCTTGTGGCATTTGCAGATGAAGTGGAACTTAATATTACAAATGATCATACTGGTATCCTTAGCATCACTCAACAGCTTCTTCCTGCTTATCGATCTGGGGCTGGTTTCAGGAATCGGAGGAATTAATTAAAGTGACAGAGATTTTTTAAGAAACAGATTTGGTGCTATGCTTACTATGCTACATTTGCTTAGGACTGATGGGTGGTCTGGGTGTTCCGGACAAAATACTAGAAACCATGGTGGGGAAATGAATGTTTTCCGCTTGCATTATCTTTCCCTAGCTGATTGATACAACGTGTTAAGTGAACTTGCTATCAAGTTGGCCAGCATAGCAGATGATGAATGCATATCTGGGAAATTGGTAATAGATTACAAACATGTGCTATCCTGGAGATAAACCGAAGCCTCCTGCATTCCGTAACACCTTACCGACACACTCTACTCTCAACCCAGAAGGTCACCTCAACAGCTCTTTGTATAATCCAACAATTACTTTCTTGAAATACTTCTCTCCTTAATATTAGTTTGATGAACTGGCTGTTGACGGTTTTAAGAAGTGTCAGACTTAGCAAGCAGCATGGCAAAAAACAATTTCATCGCCCCATGTTTCAGTCACTTAAATAGCCATCATTTTATACTGACAAGTTAATGTTTTGTTTCTCTGTTTATGGGGCGTCATGTGGGCACAACGTGTAAATTATTGTCACTGCTGTCAGAGCTATTAAGATGCCAAAGTTCTCTGTTATTAGTGTTTGCCTAATTTCGTCAGCCGGCTCGTCCGAAGGGCCTGATATTGCCAGTTGGTGTTTATTGCCTTGCATTCCTGAATTGGAGCAAATTAAGATCCTCATTATTTTATTTGCCCCGATGCGGACTTGTTAATGATCTTTCGACAAATTAAATAACCTTAGGGCAAGGGTAGGATTAATTAGATAATAAGAATCACACTCTTTATCTCTTTTTAAATACATTATGTATGGATGGTTCCAGTGTTTAAATTGGTTCTCATTTTAGTTGCAAATCTTAATACGAGCTGTATTGAATCAACAGTGAAGAAAAATATACTAATTACTTCTTTAGCACAATTCATGTAGGGTCACGTCTGAACTTGTCTCTGGAGCTGCTCACCTCCCCCCCTGTCTCTGGTGGTGACAACGTCAACTTTTTATTCACCTTTTTTCATAGAAGGAAACAGTTAAGATAATGCTTGTTCTAAACAATATTTGTAGTTTTTGGCACTGTTTTAGTGAACATTTATCGTCTGTAGAGACCTCTTGGAGCTGTGTGTGAAATTGTAAGCTCAAACAGGACTTGAAGTCCAAATAAAAGTTAAAACTGTGTACTATGAATCTCATGTGATTTACACTGCAAAGGTAGAGTGCAGTAACTCAAGCACTCTAGCCAGAGGTACACAATCCTCAAACCCTTAAGCTATCCATTCTAACCATTCTAGATCATTGTACAGTACGTAAGGGAAATAAAAACTGTTTTTGCATCACAACTGTACATATGTTTGTGTGTGTATACAAACACGGCACTGAAGCAATTCCTATCTTACAACTTTTGAGGTTTTTAAGAGTTGTGAGGGAGGGACTGATCTAGGATCTGCCCTAAAGTCCCACCTCCCTCTCAGAGGGCCTGTCTGTGGCATGTTTGCAATAAGCATGTCTGATTATAGTCATGCTTCTGCCAACACTACCATCACACTGGTAGCCCTGCCTGTAGATGCTGATAGAGGAGTGTGAGGAGAGGAAGAGGAAGGGGGGTCGTGTTTAAGGGGAGCAGTGTGTGTGATAAGCACAGGGATTAAAGCACTTGGTTCGCCAGCCAATACAATTAAGAGCAGCGACTCTGCAATCCCATTAGACAAGTGTCAGAGAATTAAGGGGGGAAAAAGGAATATGAAAAACGCCTGACCTGTCTTTATTAGATTCTGTCAGAGGGAACTAAGCAGATTTAAGCAGCGTGTATCAATCATGGCCGGTCCTGGGAGATAAAGCCATTACTTGTAAGTTATCATTGCTCCGCAGAAAATTACAGCCCTTCCCTTTGGTGTTGGAATGTTCTACACATTGTTCCAAGAGATTCCGAGCACACCGGTGCGGAAAGCTGATTAACCAAGATTCCAGTGGTGTAATGTCTGCTCGAGTTACAGAGCTGGGGTATTATAGGTTTGGGAGGGGAACGCTCGCTCTCCTCCTCTTTCTGGTCTATCCCTCCTTTCTTATTTCTCTCCATTCCGCTTTCTGCCCTCTCTCCTCCCTCATGTTTGTCGTCCTCCTTTCACTCCTCGCTCTTTCACTCCAGTCTCCGCCTCTTCCTCTCTGTCTCCCCATCTCTGTCTGTCGACACTGACTCACTCCTCATTGAACCCTCTTCTGCCTTCCCTCCGCGTCTCTTCCTCCAAGCACACAGTGCTCTCTGCCTCTTTCTTGTTTTCTCAGTTGTCCCCTCTGTCTCTCTCTTGTCCCCTCTGTCTCTCTCTTTCTCCCCTCCGTCTCTCTCTCTTTCTCCCCTCTGTCTCTGTGCTTGGGATGAAGGCCCTTCTTTATCAATATTTATCTGGCGTGGGGTTGCAGGATGACGCCTGAGGGAGAGGCAAAAACGAGAGAGACAGAACAAGTGAGAGGCCGAGAGTGCGAGAGTGAGAAAGAGAGAGAGACTGTAGGGACCTCGCCCTGGCAGGCAATCACTAAATCTTGCACAGTCCTTTGAAGGGGGGTGGTGGTGGTGGCACCCCGTTCCCCTGGTTAGGCCACTCATTAGACAGTTTGGCTCCTAAATTGATGAATGACCCCAAAGAACATCCCATGACCAGCGGTCTCTCCATAGCTCTGGAAAACTGTATGGACAGCAGCCTTCCTAGCTACAATACCAAACTATCTGACTCTCCTACTCAAGTTCACACTGAGGGAATGCTAAATAGACGGTAACACATTTGGGACACTTTGGATATAAAGCGTCTGCTAAATGAATACATGTAAATGTAAGGATTCTAAGGATTCAAACTGAAGCGTCTCATTTCTAAAGGCGTGTTGCTAAAACGTCACCCAGATTTAAATGCTACAGTTCACCATTAGCGTCAGTCGTTCCAGCGAAAAATCAGAAAAGACAAAACATTCACTTTAGAAGAAGTTTCTCCTGGTTATGGTTTGAATGTGTGGGGAATGGACTGCGTGCTAATCTTAGAATCCCACATCCAGCATTCCTTAGCCTCCAGTACAGTACTCCCATGGATTTGTGCTGTTCTCAAGCATGTACCAGATATTAGTGTATTCCTTTTGATTGCCCTGATGGAGGGAAGGCATTTCAAAGACCTCATCAAAGCAGCAGATTGAGTGGCGCGTTTATGGAGCATTAAAGCATTTTGCTCCAGGAATTGTAGACCGCGTGAACTAATGACTGGAATGATAGCGGCTTGTAGCTCGCTCCAACTCGTTGTAACCTCTTCAGTTAGAAAAACACTTCAAATGAATTGCCAAAGAAGGAATAAAAGACTGTTGATTCGTGTGAAAGACAACTCCGGTTGAGCGAGTGTGGGAGTGTGTCTCTTCTCTGTGTGTCTGTCTTGTTTTTTTCGTCTTAAAAAAAAAAAATACTTTTCGTGTGTGCGAGTGCGTGTGCATGCCAGCCTGTGTGTATGCGCGGTAAGCTAATCAAGGAAAAGCGAGAAAGTTGAGAAGTTGCGAGTGAGTTGTGAAGAAAAGCTCCCATAATTGGGGCTCCGTGAGAGCTGCTGCAGTGCAGCTCTGGCACCGAGGGAAACAGCACAGCAACTCATGTTAACAACCCCTTTCCTGAGAAGGCTTATTTATTAATTGCATCACAGTACAACTCCCCTGTCTGACCGTTCAACTGTTTCATCTGGATACGGCAGACACATAAGCAGCTCCACCAATTGGCCTGAGCCATATTAATCGAGAGATTGTGTTTCTGATGGCCCCTTACTGTAACCAGACCATATAGAGTTTCCCCATAGTCTATTCCATGACAGCTCGATCTATGCCATCCTCTTTGTTCTGTCATTCTCCCGTCTCCCCTGTCCAGCCAATGGATGGCTCGGCCACAGGATCTCTCTCTCTCTCTCTTTTCCATTTCGAATGAAAACCATCTCGCCTTCCTAGTCGGACCTCATTCCGACACCAGCCATCGGCCACTTCTAATTGGCCGATACAGTTTCCAAAATGTTCATTAAGTATGCGCTCCGACATGTTCGCCCTTTTATGTTTGAATGTTCCACCGGGAAAAAGTGAAATCATTACAAATATTGCATCGTTACACTTGCTTGCCAACTCCAATTAGGGACATTTACATACACACTGAGCTTTCAGATAGCAGCCCTGCTGCCTAGCAAGGTAGCACTGCCGGCAACGCGTCGACACGCAATTCATTTTCGCTCTGAGCAGTCCTTTAGGCTACAGTTAATTTCCTCAAATTAAACTTCTCATATTAGCAGATAGATTTATGGTAATCTGACCAGTTGCTCTCTGAGGCATTGCATTTTGTAGAACGCTCGTGGCGATGGAATATCAACGAGCAAAACGTTTGTTGTAATATTTCTGGGAAAAGGTGGTTGAGTTGATGAAGGACTCTGGGATTACTTCGTTTAAACTCGTTCTCTTAATTCCTATCTCTTGAATTATCCATCAGCCTTTGAGGATGATCACCTTTTTATTAGTCTGCGCCTCAGCAGTGGACTGAACACTTCTACTGTGGGAGGCTACCAGAGCAGTCAACCTGTAGTCAAGGCTTCCTCGATGGTGGACATAGTTTCCTACACATTATGGAACCATAGCTGCAATACCTGCATATGAAGAAAGCTGTGTGCAGCGTGGTGCAGTGAGAGCCAGCCATGAGAGCCAGCCACGGGAGCCAGAGAGCCTGGTCTTCCTGCAGGCCTAACCCTGAGTCATCTCATCAGAGGCCACATCTGAGCTCTAATGAGGACCTTTATCAGACCTTCATTATTCCTCCCTTCCTTTCTTCTCCACACGAAGGAGCCTCTCGCGCAAGGTTGTCTCACCTGCAGTAAGCCTGCTATCTGGGACCTCAGCACTCTCCCGCCCTCTCTCCCTTGCTACCTCCCCCTCATTCGTTTTCCTCTCTTTTAGCTTCTCTCCGTTTTCCCCGCGCGCCCCTCTCTCTCTCTCTCTCTCTCTCTCTCTCTCTCTCTCTCTCTCTCTCTCTCTCTCTCTCTCTCTCTCTCTCTCGTGTATGCATGTATGTTTCAGTCTGAGCCTTTCTTTCTCTTCCTGCTCTTGAACCGTTTTTGCGTGGTAGCATGGTGTGCACCTGCCTGCAAGACATGTTTATTAAGGTGAAATAATGTGTTTGTGTTCTTACCTACTTACAGTCAGCTGGTCCCCCCCCCCTAGTGGGCTTATGTGGCAAGGAGACTTCCTCTAACGAGTCCTGTGGATACAGAATGATGCTCCAGTGCATGGTTGGCTTTTCCAACAGTCAGGTTGCTCAGAGTAGTAATACCTCTATCCATTCTCCCACTTAGCCTAGTGCAGCCCTCCCTCGGCTGGGTTGGAAATCCAACCCCCCCTGTGAGAAGTCTAACAGGACTTTTTATTCTCTCCTCTTCTCTTCAGTGAGTGTGTGGCAGAGTAGGTTGGGCTCTAAAATATTTAGATATATCTCTGAGTCCAGATCTTGGATTTATCGCTCTCGGCTGAAAGGCCTGGAAATGGCATGTCTAGTCTCCCAACTCCTGTCTGATATGAAGGAGGAAAGCGAAAACAACGTGTTTGTTGATTAAAGTGGAGTGGTCATCGGTCTGAGCATGTATGTTTGTGTGTGTGACACACAGCGAGGTTTTTGGAAGTGCTCAGGGCCTGTTTTTGTTGTTGTCCATTGGCAGGGAGGAAAAGATCTCATCTCCACCTGAAATGGAATGCTTGATGGGTGTGTAGCTGCTTAGCAGATTATCCATTTCCACAGTGTATGTGCGTCATCTACCCTTGCAGTCTTTTGCGCTGTTGGTCAGGCGACACTTTTTCCCACACACACACACACACACACAGTGAAGCAGGGCTGCAACAAAATAGAAGATAAATAGCCCAGTAAGGAAATTGTCTTTCTCCTATCAGTTTATCTTGAAAAATAACGCCATGTAGGATATCTATGAATACTGTTTTAAGAGAAAGGATGTGGGTGGGACTTTTTACCGAAGAGTATTGTTTTGGTTCTTTAAAATGTGTCGAGGGAAGTGCTTTGATCAGCAGACTGGCTGTGTCTGGCTGTCAGACTGGATCCAGAGATCCATGTTCAGACGTTAGGCTCTGCCTCTCATTCTCTCCTCCACCATCACGGAGGGGAAGGCAGAGAGCCTAATCGTCTTTACCGTAGTTCACCCCCCCCCCCCCACACACACACACACATCCTTCCCCACGATGACAATTGTAACACCCCCCCTCCCCCACAATGATTTTCCGAACACCCCAACCAAACACGCGCGCTCATAACACCCTACCCCCTTTTATCACCCCCCCCCAGATAAATGACTAGAGTTTTTCCCCCGGGGAGGAAAACTGTGACATGGAGGAGTGGAGGAGAAAACGCAGCAGAACAACATGCAGGCGTATCAGCCAGCGGGGCAGGGCTTGGTTCGAGGGCCGTCTGAGAGGAGCAGAAGGGGGGTTCAGGGGAGAGGTGGAGATTTATTCACATTCAGAGGACCATTACTGTTGACCTTGCCTTGCCCGGGAAGCCTGAGTATACGGACGGCTAATAAATCAAGTTTAACAAGCCCAGTCTGTGGCCCGTGGAGCAGCCATGCAACTCAGACACACGGCTGGATTCATCCACAAAACAGCCCTCCGCAGAGAATACCTGGAGATGCAGCCATTTGGCTGATCGCGCCGCAACAGACGCCCGGGGACATTTAATTGCTCTGTTGAATGTGTCTCCTCACTGACGTGTGTGTGTGTGTGCGGTGTATCATAGGCCTCCCAGTATGCAAGTTGTAGCCGATACTCACACACACACGCTGATCGCCATTCCCCAGTCACTTTTGAGTAGTCAATTGCAAGATGTTTCGAGAGAAGAGCCAATATCATTATGGGGTTTATACACGTCCCAGAAAAATACTACTAATAAAAGCCCTGTAAATATCTCATGCTTCCCTGGAGTTTTCCGTGAACCTGTCCAGGTGATTGATTTGGTGACAGTTTGAAGTCCCCGTCACAATGATTTGCTTCAGCATCAACGTAAATCATCAATAATTCACATTTTATATCGATGTAAATGATTTCATAACAACTCTAATATCCAGACTTAATGGCAAAGCAATAACGTTGTTTACCAGACAGCATTATGTCTTTGTTTGGCCCTGGAATGATTGTTTTTAATGTGAGTTTTGTTTTTACAAATGACATACAAATCTCTGTAGTTAAATCACAACATGGCATTTCAATACATGAACCCAGCTCCCCCTCCCCCCACGTCTGTGCGGCTGGCAGCGAGTTCACTGAGCGTGGGTGGTGTCTAATGAACAACAATAATGTTTTACAGTAGATGGAGCATATATGCAGAGTGATGGATGTCAGGCAGACAGGCAGGCAGGCAGACAGACAGACAGACAGACAGACAGACAGACAGACAGGCAGGCAGGCAGGCAGGCAGGCAGGCAGGCAGGCAGGCAAGCAGGCAGGCAGACAGGCAGGTAGAGACAGTCGAAGAGTAAGTGTATCTACAGGTTTGTGTTTGACAGGTTGTCCAGAGAACACCTCATGCTTTACAGTTGCAGTGCTTTGCCAAACCCTGATCAAATATGCTCATTAAGGGACATATGCACAAATGGGTTAGGGTCTGTATACCTGTACGTGTCGTGTAATCCGTTTGTTTGCGTGTGAGAGTGTGTGACAAAATGAAATGCTGGAGAAAGTGATTCCTCCAAATTCTTCTTTGTGGTATGGCAGCTTCTCCCAGTCGTCTGCCCAGTGGTGAATATAAATGCAGTAGTGATGGCCACTGGAGCTGACATACTGTCACACAGTGATGAAAAGCACTCTGAGATGATGTGGCAGGAGGGTTTCTCCTGTCCACACTGTGTGTGTGTGTGTGTGTGTGTGTACGTGTGTGTGTACGTGTGCTTGTGTTTTGGGAATGTGCACACAAAAACGTCTCCTCTATATTCCTGCGTGTGTGTATACGCGTGGATCCCAGAGACACCCAGCCCTGGTGTGATCTAGAACCATCCCTACCTCCACCCATGCCTCGCCTGCATCCCTGTGTTTCACAGGTGCTCCATCACTTCCAGCAGGACTCCCTGTTCCTCTCGGCCTCCACCCTCTTGAGGGCTGGTGTGTCCCCCCCCCCCGCCCCCCTGGGTGTTGTGGCAGCCCAGCACCCGCTCTAGTGGAGAGGGAAGGGTACTGTCCAAGCGTGGGTGTTCCTCTCAGGGTCCTGCTGAATGGCCTGGCTTTCGTGGCTCTCACATGGCCCAGGCCTGTAAAAAGCTTTCCTTAATGCACTGCTGTCCCTGTGGGCAGAGAGAGAGAGACAGAGAGAGACACAGAGAGACAGAGAGAGACAGAGAGAGACACAGAGAGACAGAGAGAGACAGAGACACAGAGAGAGACAGAGAGACACAGAGAGACACCATGTGGCCACCTCCAATACCTTTGTACTTGAGTGAAAGATTACAAGATTGAACAGAGGAGTGTGAAGAACACATGGAGGATTGAGGGTCCTGCATGACACACACACACCTGTACACACACGGACAGCAGAACGGAAGCCCAGGGGATTCCAGCAAACGGTAATGTAGACAGACGGGCTCATTGCTCCTGGGAGAGGGAGGGAGTGAGAGAGAGAGCAGAGCTGTGGTCCTGAAGAGTTGATAGAAGGACTGATAGTATAACAGGAGGCTCAAAGTGCCTGGCCTCAGACATCACAGATGTATTTAGGGTAACGCTGCACCATAACAAAGTGCTGCACTGCGATGCAGAAGTAAATGGTGATCGCTATAAACAGATATGGCTGCTCTTAAGTGCAAACAGCAAGGATGAAAAAAACCACATTGTGTGAGTGTATATTACTGCTTGTGTGTATTACGCGTGCAGTACTTGCCTGTGTGTGTGTGTGCGTCCCTATGTCTGTTTTGCTGTTCCTGTGTGTGTGTGTGCGCATAATTTGCTTTCTTGTGTTACTGTGTCTGTGGCACCCATTAAGAATAAGGTTAGGGGTTAGTGGTTAGAGAACACAATTTCGAATGGAAGTGAATGGTCGTTTCCCACTAGGAGAGAAAACAAACTTTTTGTGTGTGTGTGTGTATGTTCAGCTCCACCCTTGTCATCTGTCCGTCTGCTCAGGCTTTGTGCTGAATATGGAACAGCTTCAGTCAGGGATTTGGGACTGCTGTTCCTCTGTCCTAATTGCACTCATAACCCCCATCTCCCGTACCCTTTGGTCGGAACATAAAGATTAGCATTTCATCCCTACAGATGTGTCCTTTTTGATACAATAGTCTTATTGAAGTTCTGTTCTCCAGATGTTTTCCCATAGAAGACTTGGCTATTCTGATCTCTATAATTGACTGTAATATGCAGAATTAATGCTCAGGGTTATAAAGAGAATTCTTAGAATGTACCGGTTTCTTTTTGAAATTCAAAATAAGGAGACTCACCACAATGCTCTCTCTTTTCCCAGCTCTGCATACAGTACATCTGATTACTGCTATTTGCTTATCCAATGGCTGATTATATGCAAAAGACCTTGGGTGTTGTTACGGTGACAATTAGACAAGACGATCAAAGACAATGGTTGTTGTTGTCCCCCCCCCCCCCCTCCCCCCCCCGCCCCCCTCCCCACCTCGCTCTCGCTTTTCTTCAACATAGCAATGTATTACTTTTTACTGGGATCTCTTCATTTCCATTTAGATGTGAATTGTTAAGCCCAACCCCTATTGAAATGGTGATAGATTTTTAATGAGGTCTCACCCTGGCAAAAGTCAAGTTTATTTCTCTGTTCATAGCACAGAATTCTTTGAAGCAGTCTGAAATATCAGGTTCTTTTTCTATGTCCATTTGTAATAAGTAGATGTCCTCTGTTGTGGTATGTATATGAAGGGCTGTTTGGTTATTGAAATATAGCAGGATCAAAGAGTGAGAAGGAGGGGGAGAAAGAGAGAGCGATATTGAGAAAGAGAGAGATATATTGAATGAGAGGGAGAAATATTGGATGAGGTAGAGAGAGGTAGAGAGAGGTAGAGAGAGGTAGAGAGAGGTAGAGAGAGGTAGAGAGAGGTAGAGAGAGGTAGAGAGAGGTAGAGAGAGGTAGACATATGTATACAGAGGTATAGAGAGGTATAGAGGGGTATAGAGAGGTGTAGAGAGGTGTAGAGAGGTGTAGAGAGGTGTAGAGAGGTGTAGAGAGGTGTAGAGAGGTGTAGAGAGGTGTAGAGAGAGGTAGAGGGAGGTCGAGGGAGAGAGAGGGAGAGAGAGGGAGAGAGAGGGAGAGAGAGGGAGAGAGAGGTAGAGAGAGAGGTAGAGAGAGAGGTAGAGAGCGAAGTAGAGGTAGAGGTAGAGGTAGAGAGAGAGAGGAATGGGGATGACACGGAATGCCTGTCTGTCAGTAATAATAAGAGAACCTTGGCAGCCCTTGTTGAATTATAGATCACACCAGCATGATTGGATGAGGTTAGACCATTGTGACTTCAACTTAATAATTTACAGATTGTATTACTACCGTAATAATTACATGGGGAAGGTACATTTCCTCTGGTCTCTTGGACAGACTGAATAGAGCAATGTGATAGGGTCCGGTAGACTTTTAGACAAGGACAGTTGTGATTCCAAATTATCTTGTGACTCGTCAGTTTTATTCCGTCATTCTGAAATACTTTACATACATAGAAATATTTCATTATGAGAGCAGTCCTCTGAGGAACTGACATGATGTGGTCGAAAGAGTTGGCATACACTTTGATTTGATCCAGTAGTTCTTTCTCCTTCTAGCTAGTTTTGGAAGGAGTCTGTCATTGGATAGCGTGACAAATCAGAGCATGTGGCTGTGGCCCAAGAGTACCACAGACAGACTTGGTCCTACCCCCCAGCCCCAACATCTCTCCACGCTCTCTGCCCCAACATCTCTCCACGCTCCCTGCCCCAACATCTCTCCACGCTCCCCAGTCTCTCGCCCCTGTCCTCATTTAGTCCTTCAGATCCTGTGAGGTTTGATCTACCCTACGCTGAGTCGTGTGACACAACCCTCATGGTGGTTGTCTCTACTCCTGTCCCAGACACACACACACAGACACACACACACACACGTGTGAGACAGACTACACGGCAGTGGCATCAGTTAAGGGTTAACGTACACAGACAGACGGGCCGTGTGGCAGCAGTATTGTAAAGGGCAAACAAACAGCCCTTCACACGGCCACAGACGTGGTCTCCTCCTCATCCCCTGCATGTCTCCAGCCTGCCACTGTGGTCCTCCTGAACCAGAGTGAAGTGGACACACGCCTCTCTGCTCCTGCCTCACACACACACACGAGCCCCCATCCCCTGCCCCCCCCTCCTCCTCTGGCTCCGTCCCTCGCTCAGAAAACCGATGTTCTTTTATCATTCGTTATTTTTTCAATAACCGAGTGGGGGGGGGGGGGGGGGGGGGGGGGGGGGGGGGGGAGTGCGCATTTGTCTGCGTGTCTCTTTTCATTGTGTACTCCTGTTGTTGTTGTTTGTGCCGCCATTGTACAATAGAACAACCTCATTACCTTCACTCTCTCCCCCCCCCCCCCCCCCCTCTTGGTTGGTGAAAATCTGGTCAGGCAGTCCCTCGGTCTCTTGAGTTGGCCGGCTCTCTTCCAGAAGGACTGCTTTTTCCAGGGGCCTAATATGAGCTGACACCCAGTTAAGTATCCCCACTGTACTGACGTGTGGAGGGCAGCGTTGTGGGGAGAGCGGTGCTGTGTCTCTGGCTGTGGAGCGCAGGCCAGACATCCTGCAGGGTGGGATCGTCTCTCCATGGCATCACTACACAAAAAAAACACAAAAGCCCATCAACGGCCCGATTGCGAAACTTCCAGAAGCATCGGATCAGCCCATTGGATCTCTGTTGTTTGTCGTCCTTTCGAGTTCGATGAGGTTGGCGCTATGGATACAGAGGTGTGCAGGTGCCCGTGCTCTCACTGTGGATTGTTTCTGTTTAGCCCGGGTCCAGGCAGGCGGAGCCCTCCACAACCGCAGCCTTGACCTCTGGTCACATGGGCAGACAACAGTCGGCTTTACGATGCCGTCGTCTCGCTTTCTCTCTGAAGCCCGGTGGCTACGGAGACAATTTGTGTCTGTCTGTTCCATTAGTTTCTGAGGACGAGGCAGAAAACCAAATAATGAGGATGCGCCCGGCCGATGATTACGGGGAGAGAAACAACAACACTATCGCTTCTGAGGAAGGCCACCGTGACCCAAACAGGCGACAGCTACGACAAAACCAAAAGCACACTTAGTGTTTGCTACCGTTTCTGAGGACAGAACATATTAAAAACATATTAATAGGCATTCAACCCCTTTAGGAATGTGGATACTTGTAAATAAAAAATGACTTAATTAGCTTAATTAGCCTGAGAAATATGCCTGAGCCTCACCTGCGGTCTCAAACAACAAGCTGTTAGTGTTTTCCCTCTGAAAAACCAGATCCTCTCTCGTCTTTTGTTCATTTGAGTAGTTAAGTAGAAGGCTCTAATGAGTACTAATGGAATGATTATATTTTGCTCTATACGATACCAGCTAGTCCACAGCAACAGCAAAACGGTAGCAAAAATGATCTTGAATAAAACGTTTTGAGGTTAATCTGTGTTTCAGGTCTCTGTGTCTTTGTCGTCGTCACATTGTCTTCATGGACACTTAGCAGATTTCATACAGGCTTTATTATAATAACCCCATGAACACAGTTGCTTTATATGTGCTAGAATTGCAAACAGGGAGGCGTTTCATTAGAAGTTGTTGAAAGCAAAGTGGGGAAATCAGAATCCCCATTCGTAATGAGACTTCTTCTCCTTGAACTCTAAATTCTTATTTAATTCAAATGCAGATCTTTGTCCTAGGCTCTCCGGTGTGTGTGTGTGTGTGTGGGGGGGGGGTTACTCCCCCCAGCCTGCTACAGCCACCTCTCCTGCTCACCTACACTTTTAATTGGGACGGCACAACTGAGATTGGAGTGGCGGGGGCCACGGGGGCCCACGGGGGCTCCTATTTCCATCCATCTCTGAACGTTCGCAACTACGAGTTCGCAACCATGCCAGACCTTTATCTTTACACCCAGCGCCATTCAAACAGCACAGTAACTCCCTTAACAACCCCAACCCAGACACCTCCACACCTACCCGACTCCCCCACACCTACCCAACTCCTAAAATAAACTGGACCTATCTCCCTCCCTCCCCAGGAGTACTTTGGAAATGGAAGTCTTTGTGGGGGAGCCAGGAGGGGTGGGTGGGGGGTGGATGTATGTGTACCCCCCCCCCCCCCCCCCCCCTTTCCCCATGTGCTGCTCCCAATGTGGTGCAATTAAAGGAACTGTCACACATAATTGGGAGCCCCGTGTTCCTGCCTTCAGCATGGAGGGCTGGGGACTGAAGTGGGCCACCTCTTCATCATTAGCACAGGTTCTTCTCTGAGATTTCAATGGTCCGATGACCCAATCTGTTCAGGACCGAGTTAGACCATCATTTAGTATGATCTGGTTGTTTCTGGAGTTGTCTGTGTGAGAATTTTGACACGTGAAGTCCTTTTTTTCTTTCGTTGGTTTTTCTTTGTTATGTAGAGCGTGTGTCTAAAGGTACTGTCATACGGCAGCACAACACTTATTTTGTCATTTTCAGGCAGAAAAGTCGATTCGGGCTGAGAGGTCTTTTGTTTGAGAGCATCAGAGAGCCTTTCACTTGGCTGAGATGACAAGGTCTGATAGGAGAACAATACTCATTAGAAGGCTGGAGATTGTGCCTGCTGTCTTATGAGAAACACATCCACCCCCTGACTTATGAGACAACACACACTTCAGTCTTCCGGGTTGGGTCGAGTGTTTTGCTTATTTAGTTGTTTACACATTTTTACTTTAATTCCCTATACATCCCTCTGTTTAACTTTTGTTATCTTTTAATTATCTTTCTTTTTTATACAACACAAGTTATTGCTTTATTTATACCTCCCAGTTCTCAGAGACAGTCTCTCTTTATCTATTTTCTTGTCCTCTCTTCTGTTCTCTGTTCCTGAGAGGAGAAAGAGGAGGAGATGGTCTAAGCGTCTCAGCTGCACCTTGAAAGGCTTGTCAATCCCTGACAGCATGAGTGTGGGAGGGATGGAGGGATGGAGGGATGGAGGGAGAGGATGTCGGCTGCGTAGCTCCAGTACAGCATTCTGCTGGTGTGTCCGTCTCCCTCTACATGGGCTGTCACTGCCTCGGGTCACCACAGAGGTCAGCTCTAGAATCAGTCAGCTGGCGGAGGTAGTCCTTATCCTCCAGACTCACTCACACACACACACACACACACGGTAGACAACATCCTCCCTGATTTGTCATTTTCAGCTCCGTTGCACTGGGTAAACACCCTCAGAATGGTAATGCTCAGCTAGGAGATGGTGGTGGAGGAGGTGAAAAAGATTCCTGCTTCCCCCCTGCTCCTCTACTCTCTCCCCTTCTCTCTCTCTCTCTCTCTCTCTCTCTCTCTCTCTCTCTCTCTCTCTCCCTCTCTCCCTCTCTCCCTCTCTCTCTCTCTCTCTCTCTCTCTCTCTCTCTCTCTCTCTCTCTCCATCTATCACAAACACACGCACAATCTTTTCCTCTTCCTGTCCTTTAGGGCTGGACTTTAACATGAGTTGGAGCTGTGGCTGTCCCTTGTCATTTTCATCAGAGACACTCTGTCTCTCTCTGTCCCTCCCTCCCCCCCCCCCCCCCCCCCCTCTTCCCTTCTGTGATAGAGGTGTGGGGTCTAATGAAAGAGTGCTACGGTTGGTAATGGTGAGAAGACGAGGGACTGTGTAAACCGCTGGGATCTGGGGGCTGGAATTGGATGGTTAGAAGGTTGCCACAGTGCATTAGTGCTGGGAACAGGGAGCGGGAATGTCGCTATTGGCTTTTCCACCAGTGATTCAGTCTCCTGTCACTGTGCCACTGGTTAAGTGATGTTCGTCTAATTGAATGAGACCCACGTACTGTACAGACTACCCAATTCGGCCCTGGTAGAACACAATCAACTCTGGGGCATTTGTTTCCACCTTTTGTAGCCAAAACCCAAATGTGGTCCGAGTGGTTTAGCGTGTTCGGTGAAGCGTCATTACCTCAGTACAATTGTTTGTTTCAGTGTATTAGGACTCACCTCGGGGAGAGTAGGGAAATGGAGTTCATGGTCAGGGGAGTGCGAGTCCCAGTTGGCCTTCTTCTGAAGTGAGGGTCACACCAAGGCGTGGCTGCTTGTGTACGCAGATATCCTGTTTTGATTTGATGCTCCTTGGACGTTTACTGTGTCTTTGTCGTGTGTCTCAATGAGAACAGGATTTCAACTATCAGAGAAGTACTTCCCAGTCCTGTAGAGTACAGTACATCTGAGAGATTAACCAGGCATTCTGATGAATTAAGAAACTATTTCAGAGGATTACGGTGTTTCAGACCAAGCTGAAGTACACCATCAAATATTTTCACTAGTGGGATAAGAGGATTTGGTGACTTTTCCTTTCATGATGTCTGAATGCCGTCGAGGCGTGTGCATGGGCTTGGGGGGGAGGCGTGCCGAAGGATGGATCCTTCCTCTTCAGAAGTCCAGGGTTCCGGGCCCGCCTTTGAGCAGATGCATTAGAAGATTAAAAGTCATGTCTGTGTCGCTGGAGCCCACACAAAATTGATTCAAGCACCACCCCACCCCCCCTCCTCCTTCCCCCCAACTCTCTTCTCTTTTTGCCACACACATCCTCACTCAGTCTAGGTGCCGCTCTGTATCGATCCCGTACTCCAATTTCTTGATTGCTGATTCTGATGTGAAAGAATCCGGCCTAATGCCATAATCATACACTTGTGATGATGGGGGAGTCTCTCCTAATCAGACGTCCCGGTCGCCATGCCAGAAGTCAGCGTCGGGAAGCAATCAGGAAGCACTTCTTTTTTTAAAGACATGCTGTGCATATCTGGCAACGTTCAGGGCCCAATTTTGGGTCCCCTTTTCCCTCCACGGTTACTATGCCACGCTCGACTGTGATTGCAGTTTTAAAACCCTCAGATTATGCACTCGGTTTTTGAGACATACGGCCATTATAATAGCTTTTGATCGATTCATCTAATTGCTGTTTGTACTGTATGTCAAATTAGTAAGCGGATCAGCTTTGAGGTGCGAACAGCTGGGATGATAAATATATACTGTACAGGGAATAATGGTGGCAAAGTGCAGGATAGCACCAGAGATAACATGCAATTATATCCATTGTCATGCACATAGTATGGTATTTCTTTACGTATTTACAAAATGCTCCATGGACCTCTTGATGCCCTCTAAAGTTGAACTAATGATGCTCTACTCAGCCAGTCTCTCAGTAGTCACTGTGGGGGGGAATCCCTTATTCAAACTCCTTTTATCCAGCTACTCCTGCCACCACAAAGGAAGAGTCTTTATTTTATTTTTTTACCTATTTGGTTTAACCATTTGCCTGTCTGGCTTCATTCAATTCCTGTAGGGTGTGGTTTGGTGTGTTCTCAGTCAGAATTCAGAGTTTTAGAAGTAGGGTTTTCTATGGAACCAGGCAGACCTTAGATGGCGGCTTTACCATCGCTCCATGTTTAATTTAAGAGCGGGATCACTGAACCACAAAAGGGGGTCTATAGAGTACTGGCGAGAGCTTCACTTAAGAAATCTTCACAAGATTTTCCTCATAAAAATATGGCACAGGGTTTATTTATCGTTTCTTTCCCCCTCCTATTTCTTCCTTTCTTCCAAGATGATTTGCCTAGTATTTACAGAGCGAGAGAATCAAGCCGCAGCACCTGGGCTGGCAATATATTGCTGTCAATCATCTGTGTCATGCAATCTGGCTTACCTTGGTCTCCCGCTCTTCTTACCTCCCCGATATGTGTAGCAACAGTAAACAATGCAAATCATTTTCTGGAAATGTGTCATTTTTGAATGTCCCCTTCTGTTTCAACACCACATTTAAATGGACTTTTATGGAGCCATGTTTGTTCTATAACGATCAAACTTGGCCTGGTTAGATAGCAGAGCACAGGGTTCTCCTCACCTTCATGTCCCAGCATCTGATGTCTTTCAAGATTATCGATAGGTGTCTGTTTTCCACGTGATTTCGGTGTGTTTGTTTGGAAAATGAAGCCATTCTATTGATGATGGGTGCTGAAAGCCTACAATTGTCTCATGCTGCAATCAGGTAACTAGACATGCCTCGTTCAAATAACCGAATGGGAAGAAAACTGAAATTGTTTTGTTGCTCAGAGATGGGTCCTTGAACATTTTATGATGTCAATCTTTACTGCTTTCCCAGAATTTGTTAGTGCCGTAACCTGTACTTTTCTTTTCATTAGCCTGAATTGTGTTGCAGATGGGATGTAATACTTTTTCATAGCGACGTCCTTCATGAATGTCAGACTCTGCATCGAAACAAGTTGAATATGTTCCCTTGATACATTTGTTTACAGTTCTGAGACATATTGGATGCAGGTGTCTGTGATAGTCACCACCATCATATCATCATCAATGATGCTTCAATAATATATAATACTGATATTCCTCCAAGAAAGTAGTCACAAATGAAAACATACGGACCAAACTGGAGTGAATGTGCACATCTACAAACCCTGCAGTGCATTTTAGGTGTGAAGAACGTGCCTTGGTACCTACCATACCTCACAGCACTGTTAATGTGTTTAACCTAATGAAATGGGATCATTTATCTAATGGATGCATTAAGGGCTACACACACCAAAAGTGTAACAACAGTGAAGGGCGTTCATTCAGGAAAATAGAGTTGGTCTTCATATGACCACAGCAAGGACTAATTAGGGTTAGAACATTGCTGAGTTGGTGATCAGAAGGGCCAGTATGAATCCACACATACACCACTTACTCTGGACTCTTCTGTAGTGTCTGTCTCTCCGTCTGAGATACTGAGAGACAGAGAAGACGCTGTCCCCCACATGAAGTTCACCTTTCTTGCCTGCAGAGGGTAGTCTGTGACTGTAGCAACACTCACAGATCCACCATCACATCTCATTTCCTTACCGCGACAAACACGCACACTCACGCACAAAAACTCGACACAAACACACACACACGCAGGCATGGACACACACACCCCCAAGCCCGCACACGCATGCAAGCACAAACACTCATACACATACGGGCACACAAACACTCACGCAAACACACTACATCCCTCTACCTTAGATGGAATGTCTGAGCATGGATGCATATATTAAGATGTATATGAGTCCATTCGTTTGTGTTCAGCTCTGCAGTCTGTTGCTGCCCAGCAGAAGTCCAGGTGGAGTCTCAGACAGGTGGAGCCTGTAGCATAGCACCAGGTTGGAACAGACACTCTTAACAGGTTTGCCTGGATGAAACTAATGGGATTTTATTGAAACTGCTTGTCAGCACACACAGACACTGATCCTGTTCTCCACGGGACTGGGGGCTGCGTGGGGCGGGGGGGCAGGGAGGGGGGGGGGTAGGTAAGGGGAAAGGGAGGGGGGGGGTGGGGGGGATGGGCGGGTGTTGTGAAGTTACTTCGTTGGGGGGCGCCTCTCTCACTCATCAGATGTGCTTTTGAGTGCTGCACGCACTGACAAGCTTGTCGTGGGAGTGCTCTGTATTGAATATGATCTGGAAGTATGGCTTTAATAATGGATGTGAGTAGCAGCTGGAGAGGCATTGATTTAAACCCGCAGGTTCCCTGGGATTTTTATTGGATTGGCTAAATGTCATTACTCTGCAGGTGGGGAGGTGATGAACTGTAATAAACTTTGATGTGGATGGGCGTGTGTCTCCTGCCTTTGGCTCGTAAACCGGAACACTGTGACAAGAATGAAAGATATGCCCTCCCCCCGTCGTCTTAAACATACACATGCTCAGGGGAAGCTGGAGGGATAACAACAGCAACTGTGGTGGCATTATGTGTGTGTGTGTAAGAGAGAGTTTGTCTGTGTGTGTGTGTGTGTATGGCGCGAGGGTCAGTGACTGCAGCCAGAGACTCTCTGAGTAAATCCCTCTCTGTTGAGTCATCTCAGAGGCTGTGGTGTTAGCTGGGTCTTAGAGTTCTCCCTCTGGGCCCCAGGCCCTGGGCCTCCCCCCCAGCCCCAGGCCCTGGGCCTGGCACTCTGTGCTCTCTCCTCCCTATTCCCCCCTTTCTCTTTATCTTGCATCCTAATGTCATACGATATTAGTAGTTCCGTGATTAATTCAACCTCCATCTTTCTAATCTCACACGTACAAATCTCCGCCCCCCCCGGACCCCACCCCCTCCCATCAACAAACAACGTTGTATATACACCTTGAAGGTCAAGTCCTGATCTCCACATAATTGCCCTGGTTTGTTGCTGTGGCAAAGAGCTGGCTAAGCCATCTATTAATATTCACACAAACTTGTTTATCTGCCACAGTATTAGTTGGTGTTGTTTCTGTCTTGACTGGGTTTTGTTATTTGCATCTCATATTCTGAAGAAACCTGAGAGCTCTGCAGGATAGTTGTCAATGATTCCACTGTTCCTACTTGTGTCTTCATTAGGAAGTCTGGCTGTGTTTCTAGGCCACTCGGGAGGTTACCTTCACTTGTGTCGACACCGAGCCTTCACCGGGGGAAATCTAGACTAACGTGCTCTCAGATCTGGGAGATTGCAAGAAATCTTCATTAAAAAGTCACCTAATACTGTCAATAGGATGCTAAGACGGAGCAGAGACGCTGTGCTGGGAATGCTTCTGTTTGGGCGACAGGTGTGTGTGTGTGCGCACAGCAAGTTATGGTCTCTGGAAGATGTTTTTTTTGTGGATCTGTGTGCGTGTTTTTGTTTACCTTGAAAGCCGCCGTGGGTCCGCTGGCTCTCCCGGCCTCACGGTTCTTGAGGAGGCTTAGTGAGCTTTCCACCTCGACGCCTGGCCCTCCTCGCCACTGGAATATGCCAAAACGGCGCTGATTGTGCCAGTTTACGACGCAATAAACCTCATTATGTCTGCCCACTAACCACGTTCACATTATCTGAAATGGGTTATGGGGCTTAAAGGTGCCCAATTCACCCCAGCGAACACAGCCCATTGTTGGCACAATCGCAATGTGACGGTTGTCTTACCTCGACGAAGCTAACATTACTCCCTTTGTGTGTAGGCGAGATTCCTCGACCGTGGTCTTTGTGTTGGGTGGTTAAGCCCCAGGGAAGTGCAGTTCGTGCGGAGACATCATTGTCACTGTCACTGGAGCATGGCAAGCAGACACACCTATTCACATGTTAATCACATAAACCCCCCGTTCCGACGCGACCAAGTAAAAACAGAGGTAAATCAGAGTTATCAGGGGAAGGCAAACGCAATCAGGTAGGTTTTTCTTCAAGGTGATATGTGGAACAAATGCATGAGGAAAAGCACTTTAGATCCATTATTTCTGTAGATGGGAGATGAGGTCATTATTTAAAAGGACGTGCAGGTCTACAAGGTGTGGATGTGGGTCAGAACCACAGAGTGGACTCAGTTAGCTCAGCTCCAGAGGTTACAACCGCTGCTCCCACCCCACATGGCCCATATCTGGCCCAATCAGTCACTGCTGGTGACACATTGATTGGATTTTGGTTTTCCCAGCATGGGTTAAAGCTGGAGGTTGAGCCCAGGTGGAACCTTTGTGACCAAGGCCTCAAGACAGGGACCGTAGACAATATGAATGGTTTCTTTTTAATCAACACAGCATAGAGATCAAAACAAATATATGATCTGGAGTTACAATAATATGAATTCAATACCAATTCAATAAAAGTTTAATTTGATATGTAAACACTTCCTTCATCCTCTATAAACCATCTGGCGTTCTTAGGCACAGGGGACCATCTGTATGTCTTTGTTCTTCCACACCCTCCCATTTCCTAGCAGAGAAGACCGTATCGTGGCTTCCCTGCCTGGTGTTTGTAGGTGCATCCCACCACCCACCACCGCCAGCTAACCAGGCCTCACCGTGGGCCTTCTCATGTGCTGAAGCAGGACAGACACAGCCGTCACCACTCCCATCCTCCACCAGAGCGAGAGGGCACGACCACTGTCCCCAGAAAAGCTAAACATGAGGCGGGGCCATGAGCCTCCTTAGCCTCTGATTGGCCGCCATCGAGACTTGCCTCCTGTCATCAGTGCCGTGACCAGCGGCGTTGCTAATTGACCAGCGGCGTTGCTAAGTGGCAGAGCTCCAGAGCCCGACAGCCCAGCGCTAACGGCAGAAGGGCGCCGGGGCTATTTAATATTTGTGGTTATTGATCGGGGCCGTGTAATATAATTTCACCATCCGTTTTCCTCTTTGCAAATATTGGGGTTAAAAGGCGAGCGTCGCCTGTTGTAAATCCTCTTCCTTTTCCCATCTGTTTCGCTTCCACCAAAGCGTGCCGCAGGGCTGGGCGCGGGCCCAGGGCAGTAAAGTCCTCTGCCTGATATAATTTTATAGTTGGCATCCTGGCCAGGCTCCTTCATTTCACTTTTACCCTTGTCAGTCTCCGCGCAGCCTAGAAACTGCCTGGACAGAAAAGCCATAAAACTCCTGTCCCCGTCACTCGGCAAATTTAGAGTCCTAATTTTCAAATCAAATTATAAATCTTTTAAACTTGGCTGGCGGGCGAACATGGCAGAACTTTGGGCAATCTCTCCCTGCTCATCACTCTCTCCTGCAGAGAGTATTTCACGCGCTGCTCGGCGGAGCTGGAGCCAGGCAGAGTTACGGGCCAGTAGACCAAACAGAACGAAATGGAACGCTGAGTGGGTTCGGGTTGAAGTGATATGGTCATGTTCTATTACACTGTGGCACGATTCTATGGCAGATAGCAGCAGTCTGTGACCTGCCATGACGGCTCGTGTGACACTGCTGAGAGATGCTCCGGCGTTGAGCAGCACCTGTCAGCGAGTTGTACCTGTCATTGACGCCGTAGTGGAACATTAGTAGCTTTTTAGATTCAACACCTGTATGTGGGAATTTAAAAGCTGGCAGGGGTTAAACATTTATGTGAACTGGAGGAATGCACGTTGTTTTGTGTGTGTGCTGTGCATGCGTGTGTGTGGCTGTGAGTGTGTGCGGCTGTGTGTGCTCGTTTGTGTGGAGTTGGGGGAGGTGAGGCCTGGGGGTGAATATTGACGTGCCTGAAAAGTGTTGATGTGTGTGTGTGTGTGTGTGTGGGGGGGGGGGGGGGGGGGTAGGTGGGTGACAAACATTGAATGGTAAAAGAGCTCACCTGCTGGTAAAATCCTCCGGCATCTGTTCTCACTTTATTACAGTAGAGCTGGTGCCATGCACCCTGATTATCCAGCAGTGTTTGTGTGTGGGAGAGAGTGGGAGAGAGTGGGAGATAGAGAGAGAGAGGGATATTGTATGAGAGAATGAGATATTGTGTGAGAGAGTGAGATAGATAAAGCGAGAGAGTGAGTGAGAGATTTAGAGAGAGTCGAGCTATGGAAGAGACAGATGGAACAATGGAGTGATCACCAGATCACACACAAAGGAGATGCCAGCTCTCATTGACTTGAACACAATGTGATCCATGTATCCCCTCCTACCTCTTCTCCCACCTACTATCCTGTTCTGTCCCCTCCTGTTCTTCCCCCTTTCTCCTTCTTCTCTCTCCTCCTCACCTATCCACCATGCTCATCTCCTCCCCTCTTGTCCCACTCATTTTCTGGTGTTTGTGTGTATTCTGTCCAGCATGTGGAAACACCATAGCACAATCAATAGTTATTCTACTGTCGTGTGCACTAAGTTGTTTTAATTATACTCTACATAAACACACAGACACACACTCAGGGAGAAGCTCTGTCGCCTCCACGTTGAACATACATGTCATGTGAGGAACCATTCACACATACATACATTGTATACACACGCTCTCTGTCTTTGTCGCTCACTTTCACACATTCAATTTCTCCGCCTCTCCTCCCCTCTCACATACTGTTTCTCTGCCTTTAGATGTATTGTAAAAAAAACTAAACATGGAAGTACAAAGTAAATGCGGTTATGCATTGCACTTGTCTGTATTGTTTATTCTTTAGTGTGGTCAACCATTGTCTCATTGTCTTGTTTTGCTGTTGTCTCGTTATTTTGATTGACTGGGGCTCCAGGAAAGTAGAATCTGTGGTGCTTATGGATTGATTGACTTGAGTATGTATTTATGAATGTGTGGATGGTTGGGTGGGTGGATGGATGTGGATGGATGTGGATGGATGGATGGGTGGATGAAGAGAGGGAAGCCTAGCATGTGACTAAGATCCGTGTGTTTATAAAAATCCTTTGAAAATAGCCTGCATTGTTTGTTAAATGTAGGCCTCTGTTGAACATGCACCCCTCGCTCCCCCTCCCGCTGTTGTGAATGAAGTCAGAGAGTTGTCATAGTCAGTGTTCTATACCAGCAGAAGTAGACTGTGTGTCCTCATACATCCTGTGGAGAGGATACGGGTGGGCTTTTCTGGTTGAAAGGAAAATTAAAATTGTTTACAATTGATATGTGGGGCAGAGTATTTTCAAGTTGGGTATCCCTTCAAGTTGTTGTGTTTGTGAACAGACGGCTTTGTTGAAATGTCCTTATACCGGTTCCGGGTGTACCTCTCATTACCATCCATCCTGCCGATGCAGAAATCCCACCGCACAAAACCTTTAGACTTTGATATTTTCAGCAATGCTACTTCTCTGAGCCCCTCTCACCTCTCCTCGGAATTTGAATAAAGGCGGAGAGACTCCTCTCTCCTGCACCCTGCTATTCAGGAGTTAGCATGCCTCGTCTCTCCGGCTAATTCCTCTGTGACAACCTCGGATAAACAGAAAGATGGATGTAGGGATAGAGAGATGGAGGGATGGGAGGAGGAGGGAGAGACATCATTACCAAGCCCTTACCCGAGGGCCTACCGGTTCACTGCCGAGGTTAACTGGTTTGGCTGCACAGCGCCAGTTGGCATGGCTACCATTTTGCATGTTACCGCCCCCTCCTGGCGTCCCACGGGCCCTCGGCCACTGTCACTCAAAGCATGGCCAATGGAGGCGCCAGTAGGGCTACAGCCAATGACAGACAAGCTCCAGTGGTGGCCACGTCCGAATGAAGAGAACATGTGGTACATTTCTGCTTCTTCACTTAAACAAAAAACATTAGCTAAAGACAAAAGAACCCGCATCACTGCTTCAGCATTCAATACAGTCTGTAATAATAAGGTCATGCAGTCATATCTCTATGTGTAATGAGTGAGTTGTTTCTGTGCTGGTGGTGGGGAGGTGTGTGTGGAGAGCATGGGCCCGGGCCTGTGATGAATGTCTCTATCTGCAGGCATTAGCTGTTCTATTTTTCATCTCGACCAGAGTCGGCCAGAGTCTGGCTTCACGTGCATGCCAGTGTGAGCGCGCGCCATCCTCCGAGAGGAGAGGGAGGGAGGGAGGGGGATGACGCTCCACGCCCAGACGAAAGGTCACACCTGTCAGAGACGCAAAGGTAGAAAGGAGGGCAGAGGAGGGATCCAGCTTTGGCCCTGCCTGGAGAGAACCATCGTCATAGTTCCTCACACACAAACGCATGGAGACGTGCAGCCATGCACTAACAAACACACACACACACACACACACACACTGATACAGGCAAGTGGCTTTTGAAATTGCACTTTGCTTTTTGCTTGTTAACACACCTACACACTCGCACACATACCTAACATGTCTGACTCATACACACAGAAACACCCCCGCTCTGTGGAAATTCAGGGTCTCTCTCTGGAGACTGGCTGCTATGGAAAGGAATGATGACATCTCGGTTTCTTTCATTTGTCACTGACCAGCCAGCCATTCTCTTCACCCGCTATACTCACTGTTTTATGTGCTATGCATCCAATTGAACACAGTGGAGGTTACCAATTTGTTTCACTGTACAAATGCATCTTTATTTCGATGTCGCTTTGGAGAAAGGGGCCTTAAAATGTACATGTAATGTATAATTGAACTCGATCAGTGTTACTTAAGTAATCAAAGTTTTACCTCCCAGTATATCAACATAATTGCGGAGTGCTGATTACTTGTTAGTCCCAGTTGGCTTTGACCTTTGTCAAACCAGGATTCTGAGGTCTGTTCTCTTGGAGAATCACCACCCTTGTCCAGGTTTGGATGTTTTTGAATGTGCTGGCTCTTTGTCTCAATCCCTCCTCACAGGAGACAGTCACTAGAGGCGTCCAGCCCTCCCCTGGTGACATGTAAAGCTATGCTACTGTCAGAGTCCACAGGAACTTTCCAGAATCACGCCGGCTGCATTCAGGCATCTTGCCACGGTGGGTCTAGCCTGCATTCAACAGGCAAATTAATCTTGCTTTGTTGGAGCAGTCGAGCACAGGCCCAAGCACCAGTGCCGTGCTGATGCAAGGGCTTTCTCAAGTTGGAGGCTTCATTTACGGGCAGTTATAGATCTCTACATCTGTTCCATGGGGGCTCCGGCCACAGACGCAGTGATGAATAGGTATTCCTCCTGCTATTGAGTGAACAGAGGGCCTGGATGGAGGCAGGGTAATGGTGCGGATATTAGAAGAAACAGCTTTTGTTTCCCCAGATCTCGGAGTGAATAAGTCCAATAACAGTGATTGGAAGAGTATGAGAGACAACAATACACACACACACAACCACACAGACACACACTCTGGACAGACAGACAGATGCACAGACAAGAAAACAGACAAAATCTTTCTGTCTTTAGCTGGCTTCTTGTGACGAGAAGATAATCTCTCTAGGTTTTTTATTGGATCATATTTCATATGTCATGCTATGTTCTTGCTGGATGCTTTCAGACAATTTCAAATCCTATGTAGCAGCACACCAGGACAAAGATTAGAAATAATTATATATATATATATATATAAATAAAAAACCTCAATACAGACATGAAAGGAGATCAAAGCTGACAGAATAGAAAATACTGTAATAATCAAATAAAATGCTTATCCAACTCAACGGTTTGATGTTACAAAACGTGTGTGTTTAGACAGCAGGACACTGACCCTTAGACAGGATTATAAATGTGCCAAGACGCTCTGAGTGCTTTCTTGATCCACGTCTGACTGAGTACACACACACACACACAAACTAGACAATCTGCACCTGGCTTTGCCTATCTCCAGAGCCCAGGTCTCCAAGAGAATCATTATAAATCATGCTAGCATCATGCTCGACATCAGCATGTGTCCTTAGAGCCCGTGTCTGGACAGGGCATCACTGGTGTCCCAGCCAAGGCAAAGGTACCCTAGCTAGCCCACTTCTTACCTCTATCTCTAAATATCTCCCTCTCCCTCTCAGGCAGGAAGGTTGACCACTGCACTCTCCATTATGGTTAGAAAGACAGGTCTTTCAAAGAGACTCCGGTCAGCACCACTCCCTACTGCACTACTATGTGAATTCATACCATTCACAGATACACATAACCTCCAGCAACAGGCTATTTGACATGAGTTGTATTGTTTATACCACTCCTCAAGGATGTTGTTATCGTGGAACTGCTTAGAAATACATTAAAAGAAAAAGACGGACTCCACAATCACAAGCTTTCTGGCATCTGTCTTTTTATTTATACATGGTCCAATCTTGCCCTTTGCCGAACTTTGGATAGCTTGTCAGGGATAGTCTAGAACTCTACAAAGAACTCTACAAACTCTGCATTGCAATCAATGCTGCCAGAATCACAGTTAAGCCTAATACACAATGCTTTCTCACCTCTTAAATGGGCTGCTTGTTTACCCCCCCCCCCCCCCCCCCCCCCCCCCCCACACACACACACATCCCACCGTGTGTAAATTTACAGCAGAAATAGTGCGTGCGTAGATTACCAAAACACCCACATGCTTTCTGATGGCTCTTTTCTCCCGGTGTGGTGTTCACTTTGCATAGTAAGCATTGTATTCAACTCCCAGGAACATTCCGGCACAGTATTGAGCAACTGCACTGACCTTTAGAATTGATTGGCAGAAGAAGGAGTCCCAGCCTTAGACCAGAGGAGCTGTCTCCTTCCAACTTGGTTAATTTGAGTGCTCGTTATTAACTTGCGAGAGCTGGGGAGCTAAACCCATATCCGTCCCCGGTGGTTTGGAGGTGCTCCGTGAATTCTGCCCATCCAAAGACACCTGTCTGTTAACCATCAACAGTCCGTGGCGCTTATGACGCTAACTGAGGCCTTGGCCTTAAACAGGGACATTTTCCTGCATTACCGATGTGAAGACTTGCATTTAGCGCTGTCCTAGTGCGATGGGTTCTGACTGTGGTGCCTGAAGGTGCTGTGTATTATGAAGTCTTGCAGCGGGAGGCCGTGGGACTTGAAATGACTCGACCCACTCAGCTCTCTGGCACTCCGGCTGGGATCTGCTGCGGTCTTCATCGTGGTGTCGTTTAGATCCACTGCAGACTGAGGTCCTGCAGACTGAGGTCCTGCAGAGCAATGGGACATGGCTTAGAGGAGAATTTCTCTACTTCACACACGCGCTGACATGCACATTCTCACACATGGAAACTCAAACACACACACACATACATACAGAAGCCCAAACATGCTCACATATGCATACACACTGACAGTCTCTCACACACACTCACAATCACGTCACTGCATTACTGTTTCCATCAACGGAAGGACAGCGGTCCCTTTTGTCTCACTATAATTGACTCTTAATTGAAAGGGGTTGATTAAAACACACAAACGTTGATCAGGTTTTCAAATGAGACAGTTGGATATTCAGACTAATAATTGAGAAGATTTTAAGAAGAACAAATCTAAAGTATTTTCTAGGGGGCACACAGTGTGTGTGCGTGCTGTACTTGTGTGAGTGTTCCTGTGTGGTGTATTGTGATCTGCAGAGCACAGAGATGTAAAGATGTGCACCTTCCAGCCAGAGGAAGTGGGTATAGATATAGAAATCGATAGTGCAAGGCCAAGGTCCTGGCCTTAAGTCAGGACCAGCTCCCGAAACCAGCTGCTCTCTCTGTCTCTCTGTTTGTTACTGTAAGCAGACAGGGAATGGAAGGAAAAACTCCTCATTCTCTTAGACCAAACCTGAAACTTTTGGAACCAACTCAATATGTTGTGCCTAAATTACACTGAAGTCTGATAGTTAATGATTCTGTTGTTCTGTGTGATGTTCTAAAATGCTGCCTAAATTGAGTCTCTTTGTTGTTTCTAATACAATATCAGCTCATGATGTTAGCTTGGTGTTTATGCCACCACATCAGTCAACACCAAACAATAGTAACCGTGCCATGTCTTTGAACAAGGTGTCCTTGTTGTCTTGTTGTTGAAGGATTGTCTTGGATATCTTGCTACAGCATGTAATGAATCTATTCCAACAAGTCGATGCCTGCTCCTCCAAGTGCAATGGAGAAATACTTTTTTAAAGACGAAAGGCTTTGATGTGCAAATCTTTTATTGATATATTCATTTGCTATGCTTATTGCAGCGCCTTCCCCACCCCCTTATCTCCGGCGTTTTATTTTATTTATCAGTAAACAGCCTGAAGTTGTTTGGAACAGGTTGAGCTTTTGTCCTGTCATATCTAAATGCGTGGCATAATTTGTTCTTAAAGGTTGTTTCGGATTCTCGTGGCTCAAATCATATTTTATTGATATTTTCATATCTAGATCACAAACATTTACAGGCCTCTTCAAATCTGCCAATCCCATTCACTGGGCTCTCCAATGTTTTTTTGGTAGCTGTCTTTGTTAATATCCTTTTCAGCGCAGTGCAAAGAAAGCTTAAGATGTCCTCAACCCACCCTAACCCTGTGTGAAGTCTGGACCAAACAGAGCTGAGCAAATGGAGGACCTTTTGATAAGATCACGGTTTGAGTGAGGGTTACACTGCAGATTCACTCACGGTCCTCTCTGCACTGTTATGTATGGGTCCTGAAGTCTTTCAGATACTATTAGAGACGTCATTGATGAGGCTGCACTGCAAGTCTGCTCACGGTGGACATGCGTAAGAAAGTGAGACTTGCCAACTTGCCTGCAGCCTCTGTTTATGTCTGGGTCAAAGCCAGCGGGGGGGTAGAGGTGTTTGTGTGTGCGCGTGTACTCCTCAGAGTTCAGGAACCTGCTTAGTATTATCTCTGTGTCGGCCTCATCAATGAGTTCCTGTCAAAAAAGCAGGTTGTGTGTATGTGTTTGTTGAATGCTCCTTCCCTTGGTCCGGCTGTCTGTCTGGGGTCAGACACAGGCTAAGGATGTCCAGAGGACAAGGGATGGGTTTCCATTTAAGAGGTAAACACAGCCGGACCATCCCTACAGGTGATGTGGGAGTAGAAGACACACGTTCTACTCAGAACCACTTTTAACTAAGTTTGACTCTAAGAAATGACACCACTCAAAAAGGTAACTTTCTCTGTTGCACGTAAATGCTAACAACACTTTTGACCTCGGATAAAGATCATGAAAGCTGTAGCAAGCACCAATGACAGATGACAGTTTTGTTAAAGGTTGAAATCATTGAATCGACAGGCTTTAACAGCTGCAGTAGAGTAGTGTGGGTGCGTGAAGGCCATTGAATTCAAGGCATCCTGCCATCCAGCCTACACAACAAAGGCAGAGCACTCGGCTGAAATCTGCCCCTGAAAATGGCCGCTAATAATATTACATTTAATTGGTCGTTATACAACTTTGGACACCATGTTTTTTGGCATAGCCTTCTACGTGTGTCAAAGTTCAAGTCATCGTTCTATTCATTGGTATCTCTACTTTTTCACCGATTATTGGAATATATACTGTTTTGCCTTTTTGTTTAAGGTTTGATATATTAGTTCATTCTTATCAGGCTCAATATCTCTTCACCTTTTGTGGCTTTTGTCCTGGTTTTCAAAGACCCCGAGTCTTTAAACAGGAAATCTCAGCTCCGTCTGCTCTCCTGTCCTCTCCCTCAGCACCAATCCCTCTATCTCCAGACCAACTAAGCTGTCATTGCTATTGGATCAAAAGGTTAGCTATAGTCATGTTTATTTTGATCGCTCGCACACACACACACACTCTCTCACACACACACACACACAAACACTCACGTACATACACACACACACACACACACACTCACGTACACACATTGTGATAATTTGGTCTCTGCCCAGGAGTTCATGTTCTCTTCAAATTGAAAGTTGTGATTTTATAGGAAGTACTTTTGTTGTTGTTCTCCCCCCCACACACACACCCTCTATTTCCCTCTTTTCATCCTTTCCTCTCCAGTTTCATTTGTACAGCCTTACCACTGATGGTACCATTGCTGTTTAATGCTTGGTTATTTGTTGTGAACTGGAATGGTTTCAAAAACGAGTCAAACTGTCAGTGGTCGAACAGTCAGTCTCTCTCCAGTTGGGTTTTAATTTTGAGAGATAAGATAGTATAGAAAATAGTATAGAAAATATAATATTTACAAGAGAAAGAGAATGCAAACCTCAAAAGGTGAATATATTATATACAGCACCTTAAGTGATTTCTCCCATCACACGTCTCTTTCTCCATTCCTCCACCCCTCCATCTCCCTATTCCCCAGCTGCTTGGCTTAGAAAAGCCTTGCCCCAGTGGGAGCGCGCTCCTTCAGAAGGGCAGAGAGAGAGCATGTCCACAGGTCCTGGTGGGGAAGGCCCCTCTGCGGGTGAACAGTAGCTCCCTGGCCACATGAAATTTCTTATCTGCAGGCAGCAGAGCCTTGTCCTTTAAGTAGGCGTCGGGGAACTCATTGTCCAGGCTGCGAGCATCTCAACTGATCCGTGTTCCCATGACCTTTAGGACCCCGGGAGAGACACAGACAAACTTTATATTACGCAAGATACATGTTTATGTAAGGTTTTTGTGTGTGGTCTTTGTGTGTGTGTGTGTGCTTATGCGTGCATATGGGTGTAATCATTTGTGTGGATGTGCGTTGCTGTGCATGTATGTGCACACTTCAAAAAGGAGGGACTCGCGTGTTTGCCTCTGTGTCCCTGGCTGCTTGAAAGCCTGTCATTCAAATTCTAATGAGCAGGAAATTACAGCGTGAAATAATTCCAACCACTTGGCTTTGATACTGCTTGATGTGCACTAATTGCCAAGATGGTATCTGTATTATTTTTACCAAAGATCAGTGGGGTGCTCTGGTGATTTTTCTTAATCACAAACAAACAAGAGTTAATTAGGTTGTTCATTATTCAGTTTTTGTTTTAGTTTTTTGTTTTTTGGGGGGAGTAGCCTCTTGTTGATATGATTACATGTATTTCAATGAAAGACTATAGCATGTCGACTTGGATTCCTCTTGTCGTTTCTTGCGTGGCTTCCTGTTCAGTTTCCCCCATGCCTCTTTCCTCCGTTCTCATGGTGGCTCTGATCATGCCATCAGATGGATGAACCTCCTGTCTGGTGACATGTTGTCAGCTCTTGAAAAAGCATCCGTGTCTCAAACTTGAGAACCCAGCCATGTGAGAAGTCTCCTCACTGTGCTCGCTATTCTGTTCCATCACACTTTAAAGGTCATGTACACACTTGTAAACACACACATGCGCACACACACACATTCATACCAGTAGCAGATTATTTAATTAGGCAGATGTCAGTGCTTCTCCAGATTAGCATTTAACAGGATTATTCTGCCATGCTGCCCTCACACTTTAATACATTACAGTGACCAGTGATCGTGTTTGCCGTGCTATCATCTACCCCTGTCCCCTAATTACACCTCTCCAGCTTACGTTTAAGACATTGAGACAGAGCGAGAGAGACAGAGAGAGAGACAGAGAGAGAGACAGAGAGAGAGACAGAGAGAGAGACAGAGAGAGAGAGAGAGAGAGAGAGAGAGAGACAGAGACAAAGAGAGACAGAGAGAGACAGAGAGAGAGACAGATAGTGAGAGACCGAGAGACCGAGAGAGTGAGCGAGAGAGAGAACGACTGACACGTCGTTCTGTGCTTTCTAGTGAGCTGACAAAGAAGTTGAATAATGTATCAATCACTCTTCCTGTGTGTGTGGAGAGGGCTGTGTGGAGGCTGCCAGCTTGTTATTGTCTCATTACAGGGGAAGATGACATGTGGTGGTACAGCCTGCCTCGGTGTGTCTGTCTCCCTGCTCTGCCTCATAGGATGTACCTCGCTCTCTCACTCTCCAGGGAGAGAGAAAGAGAGAGAGAGACGGCGGCTTATGTCCCATGTTTCCTCCTAGATTAAATTGACAGGTTCCCTGAAGTAATTGCTCCCAGTACTATTTTCTTTGGCAGGAAATACCGTTATCGACAAATGTGGTATTCAATAAAAACAAGAGATGAGACTGTGAGGCTGTGGTCAACAGGCTGTGTCTTTTTCTTTACTGGCCAGGTAGTTATACTCCCGTCCTTCACCCCCACCCCCACTCCATTTCCTGTGCTTTCCACCTCTCATAGGTCACTCTTGCCCTGGTCACTCTCTCTCTCTCTTTTTTTTCTCTCTTTCCCTCTCTGTCAACCCCCTCAGTCTCTTTCACATTGTCTCTCCCTCACTTTCTCTTTTTCCTCTATCTCATTCTCGCTCTCTGGGGTCTCTTTTGACCATTTGCCTGTGTTGACCAATTCCCCCTGGCCTGAAGGTTGAAACTCAATTACCCAGGAGCTAGCAGCTAGCACCGCACTTGTGATTGGTAAGGTGCACTGGTGTAATGTTGATATCATCCCATATGATTGATTTGGGCCAGGGTCATTAAACGGCTTATTATGGTCTGTGTCTTTGGTTTCTGGAGGTAAAGGTCAGAAGATTCTGAAACCGGAGATCTACACTTTCTTTCCAGAATGGTCAGTGTGATGGGAATCGCTATGTGAAAGATAGCGATAGTAAGAAATGCCCGGAAGAGGTGGTCTTTGACACAAAAACATTCTATATTTAGTTCTGACGTTGAACATAAAGTTATTATATTTAGCAAGGTCGTAATGAGTTAAACACTGAATGACTATAATGTTCTGTGAATGACCCCCTAAAGACCAATAGTAATGACATGCTGTGGAAGGTAATACAGTATGTGAAAGGATTCATTCCTGGGCAGGTACAGACTGGGAAAGGTCAGGTTGTTAAGATGCACACCTTCAAAGCTGAAGTGAGCCTTCTATCGAGTATAAATAAAAGAGTTAGCCATCAGCAGAAGCAAGAGCCAGGGGTGCAGTAAGGGGGCTCACCTCCAGAGCTGCGGACCGCAGCAGAGGGATGGCTCGAGGCCATCCCAGCACAGAGACATGGGAGAACGTACAAATGAGAAAGTAGCTGCACCTTTTCCTAGTCCCTTGCTAACTTCTCCCAGCCTCGTGCCAACACGGCCAGTAATGCCTATAAAAAGGACAGGACATAAAAAGGAATATTACAGGATCAGACAGATACAGGTGAGAAAGGGTGGATGGTAGGAATGTATGTGCAAGTGCCTATCATTTGAACTCACCATAAAAGCTCACAGTGAGTTGATAGTGTTCGAGTGAAATATGGAGTCTGTACATTTGTGTCGAGATGCGCTTGAGGTAGAACATTTTCCCTCTAGCTTCCCCCCCAAATCTTTCAACGTTCTATGAAACAGTGAAAAACACACAATTAACAGGATATTGTTCAATGTTTTCCCACACATGGCAGTACTAGGACATTTCCAAAGATAAAACACCTGCAGATTTACTCCTTTTCAATATCACCTCTTCAAACCAACTCACTCCCGTTATTGGCTGTTGTTGGTGTGGCTGATGGCAGATCTGAATGATGTGTAATAACCCATGTTAACAGGTGGGGTGTTTGGTGTTTACAGTAGACGTCGCTGTACGTGCAACCCTTTCCAGGTCTTCTTTGTGAAGAGTCAATCCACTTAGCAGCAGTGTGCATGGTGCAGGGGCTTGGCAGCCTGCCTCCCTTCTTGTGTCCCCGTAGGAAGGACCTCCATGTCAGCTCTGGCGCGGCTGATCCATAGCAGTGGAAAGACATTTCCATCTATAATTTTCACTCTGAACGCGACATTTGACACCAGGGTTTTGGCTCTGTTTCAGAGCAGAACCCCTGGGAGTTTGTAAATGAGTCTTTCAGAATGTAAATTGGAACATACACCACACATACTGGACAATACAAAGGAATTGTTACCCCATTTTGTTTCTATCTCTTTTTTATTTGTTGGGGGGGTGGTATTTTGCATTTTAGGAGCTTGGGCGATTTGAACCAGTGAACAAGAGTTGAGCTGTGGGTATGTTGGGAATGATGGGGGGGGGGGGGGGGTTTGGGGAATAGCAATCATTCTCACCTGCTGGAGTCCAGTGTGATCTGAAGCCCATCCCCAGACATGAACTGTGAGATGGTGTGATACCTGGGGTTCTCATTGCCAAGGCCCTCTACTTCCTGTCACATGTAATCATCACAGGTCTGGCTACATGAAGCCAGTCATCCACAATGATACCAGCACTCTTAGAGCCAGACTGATGGAACTGCAATGACAGAGCAATTGTATAGATTAGTTTGGAAAAAAGAGGTTTAGCATATTTCCATTATTGGATGTAAATGACTTCCGGAAGTTACTTTTCCGTCTTTGGGTTAGTTTATTGTTATTGTTCAATGTTGTCAGGTTCTTGGCTTGTATCAATGACTTTGCTGTATGTGTGCTTTGGTTCCAGGGTGGACTGAGGAACAGCAAGCATGAGTGTACCCTGTCGTCACAAGAATACGTCCACGAGCTGCGCTCGGGCATCACGGAGGACAAGCTGCTCAACTGTCTGGAGTCCCTCAGGGTCTCCCTGACCAGCAACCCAGTCAGGTCAGTCCCTCACCTCCAGACCACTCCACGTCAGGGGGCTCTGTCTGACTGCTCAACCTCCCATAAAATGGAACAAACATGGACTTAATCTAACTTTTTCACCCCCAAATAGTTATATCTCGACATCTAGATCCAGAGTGCCTTCATCTTTGCAATTTTAACAACAGGTGCCTACTGGCTTCCACTTCCTGTGCTAATTGGGATGTATGTCAAGATCTCTCTTTGGTGTGAGAGGCATAGGCGGCAATGGGCTCGGTTAAAAGGATAGCCCGTAGCACAGGCCGTTAAACAGGCACAGCCCATAGTGGAGCTAAGAAAACGAGCCAATCTCCTCTGTCACAGGGAGTTGGGAGTCTAAGGTGCCAGAGCTCACCACTCTATCTGTTAGGCTGGAATAGATACCGGGTCTGGACTCCACATCAGAAAACCTCGCTGTTTGATGAGACCTTAATAAGCGCGCGGCCCTCACCCTGAGATCAACCGCGCACGCTTTGATTTCCCTCCCACGCTCATTTCCGACGCCACGGAGAGCTCAGACCCTCTCAGATTTCCTAGTAATATGTTTTGATTGTACGTAATATTTTCCTTAATTTCTCTCAGTTTTCTGCCCTTTCCTAGGGAGCTTTGATTGCCTCCTCATTCAGTCATAATTAGGCCGTCCGACATTGGGGAGGCTGTGCCCCTCCACAAAGTTCTGGGCTTCTCTATGTCTCCTAGATGGGATCTTCAAATATAATTTGGTCCCAACAGCACAAAGGAACCATCAATGACAGGACAGGCTCTCAATTATTTACCAGCCTACTGTCGGAGAGATGTTCCTTAATGTGAATCGATGAGTGGTGCATATAAAGTGGTCATCAGATGAGTGGCAGATATTCTTTTATGTCGCCCCTCGGTGCTTGGAGAGAGGACCTGTCTGCCACCCCAGTAGACCAGTTATTTGATCCAGCGGCTATGACTGGCATTATCCTTGTATCCTGACCGCTCGTAGCAACTAATAGGCTTTGGTGTGGTCTCGCTAGAAAGATCATGCACACCCACAGCTAAAGCAACAGAAATGCTCTGCGCTTGAAAGCAATTAATAGATCTATTTTGCCCTCTTTCTCTCTCTCTCTCTCTCTCTCTCTCTCTCTCTCTCTCTCTCTCTCTCTCTCTCTCTCCTTCTCTCTCTCTTAATCTTCATGGTTCAAGAGTGTTAAGAAAACAGTGGGTTAAAAAAGTAGTTGCTTTGGGTATTGTTAAAAGAAAGAAAAAAGAAAGATCTTTATATACACTGCCTGAAGGTAAGCTCCCAGGTCCTCACCTTAATTAGGGTAAATGACTCTCATTGTCTGGCTATTTCTAATCAAGCCCCTCCTGCCAGGTGTAAGTTGATGTGCTCTACCTATTGTGTTTGGGGCTGTTCATGAGTGTAAATGAGTGTGAATCACATTGGTTGGTGGAGCCCACGTAGTGTTCTCTTCTGAGACGGCATACTCCCAGAGTTCAGTCCTGATAGCGCTGGGGGGTCACGTCAGCCTCGCTCCACTCAGCGAAAGGCCAGTCGGCGCCGAGGGGGCGAGGGAGGCCAGGGCTGCCCTCTGGGTGTTTTTCATAGAATCTTGTGACCACGGAGTGAGGGAGCGAGGAAGCGAGGAATGGTGCTCAGCAGAGTCCTAGCCTCCCACGGAAGGGCAGGCCTAGCCGGGGAGAAAGGCACCCTGGGGTGACAACAAGGAGGAAGACCGAGTCTGCTTCTCTTCACACCACTTATAGTGTGTGTGTGTGTGTGAAGGGGCGGCTTCCTCAGGTTACTCACAATTAATATGAATGCTCTTAATTGTCACGGATCACAACATACAGGAAATGTGAGGTGCTCTTGGGCCATTTTCTGATTGCTCTATGTTAATGTAACCTTTGTAAGGAGATATTCTTGTGTGTTTGAAATAAGCATGAAACAGACAGCAGGACAATGCATTCATTCTTCTTTCAAATTGCCATCTGTGGACGAAGCAAGAGCAAACCTTTCCACAGGAGTGATATTTCACGCTGGTTTTGTCGTTAATTTCATTTCAACATGGTTCCTCGTCCAGTCATGACCACCTTCAAAATTGATGAAAGTGGCTAAATAAATACCACCTCCATTCTCTAGTCAGCTGAGCACAAGTGAAAAGGTGTGTGCCTGGCCGCTTCAACTGGATCATGTTTGTGGTTATTCCTTGCATTTCTCTCTCAGTATTTTTGTTGCATTAATCTTCGGCACAAAAAGGGAAATGATTTTGCAGTTTAGCCCAGGGCTCATCACTCATACTGTGAGTTTCCAGTTTCCAAACTTGTGTTGACCACGGAAGACAAAGTTTCTGTGACAGAACAGCAAAACGATATATTTATACCGATTTACTTCTATTCCTTTGTCATGGATCATAGAAATGGAATGGATGTTTTATCAAAAAGTGACGTCCTAGTCGTCTAACTAAACAGCAAACTATTTGTTAGTTTCAGTATTGCATTTCCTTTCACCTTGCTGATAACATGTTTTTTAGGGACTAGATGATGAATTTATATAGCTGCATTTAATATTAACATTAAAAGAAAAATCAATACTGCATATATATTGGACAAATACAAATCACTATCCACTCAGGGTTGATCATAGATCACTAAACCTAATGGCCACACCAAAATAACAAGCTTGAGCAAAGCAACAACTAGGTTTGTCCATACAAAAACAACTCTGTAAAGTTTACAGTAAATGCATGTGGAGCACGATTTCAGAAATCACTTGACCAATACTGATTAGTAACTGCCATTTTCGCTCATTTTATTAAGTGCTACTCATATCATTCAGACCCATCTTACCAAGTGGTGATCTTGATCACTGTTCATGCTTTGTTTTGGTTTCTGTGTGATATTCAGCAGCCAGTTCATTTCCTCCCAGTGTGCTGTGTTTGTGTGATAGTTTAATTGGTGGGGCTGTGCACCCGTGTGGAGGCCCAGGTGGTGTCCCCGGTAGTCCCACACAGGTGTGTGGCAGGCGGCCCTCACATGGGCACCCACAGATGGCACTGCCTCAAGCACCCACTCCCTCCATCTCCACACATGGAGGGAGACGTTTGATATCATTATTCTTAAAATAAATAATGGTCATCATATACAATATATTTTCTTGCCAATTTGTCTTATTTCCTTCATTTTCACTTTAACGCCCCTGTTGGACCCGAAGTGCTGAATTTTGAAGTGTTGGGCCTGTTTGACATTTTCAAGGAGTCGTGTTTCATTAAGTTTTAATTCACGGATATGAAGTGAGATGCCTACTTACAGATAATGATGACACTTTTATTTCCTCATTTATAGAGAGCTAATGTGTGGTGCGTTTAATGGCATCTGCATTCTGGTATGTTTCACAGTTCCTTTTGTCTGGTGTTGCAGTGTGAAAAGAGCCACGGGGCTGGCAGTGGAAGTGCATGCATTCCAATTCACAATAGCAGAAGTTTTAAGAACTTTTCTTCACACCCACTCAGACACGAACCCCTTCGCCTTATGTCATGTCTATTTTTTATGTGTTTATTTATTTTTTTGCCTGCATCTCTTCCCACTGTGAAGTTCACTTTGTCAGATAATTGTGCTCTGGAGCGTCAATGCTAGGACTAGTCTCGTAGGGCTTCCTGTCCCAACGCTCCATCAATACCTTTCCAATAACAGGAGAGAAGAGTAGCTTCAGCTGCTATGTACATGACGACACCCAGCTTCTCACATTCACGGACCTGGCTTTTGAGTTCCTAGCACTAAGCCTTCAGTATTATAGTCTGACTCTTTTAAATCCCTGCAGTGACTTACACATTGAATATGCTTGCTCTCAGATCCCCTAGACAGATTTAGCCAAAATTGAACTTGCCTCTAACTTTTCATTATGTGGGAATCTTCATAGCATGACTGTAACATTTCCTCCTGGGCATTTCTAGGAGGTCTTTTGTGGAGGCAGGCTGAGTGTGCTGAGTGTGGCATTTCTTCTCTGGGTCAGGGTCTGGAGACTGAAGGTGCACATTGTTGTGATCTTACTGCTCCGCCAGGCTAGGGCGCGGCCACACTTCTATCGGTCTCAACAGCTTTTCCACAGCTTAGCGCCTGTAGCCAGGAACTGTGGAGGTAACGCATATCGCTAGTAATGGGCTTATTAGTAGCTTTGAAGTTGTGCTGCCGCTTTGCAGGAGGCAGTTGATCAGCCTCCAGTTGTAACCCTGGGTGATGGAGGGGAACACAACGACACAGCGAGACACAATTAAATACCCACCAAGTGTCTCTGAGATATATATATATTTAAAAAAAAGATGTTCTTCAAAGAATTTCACTTTTATCAATACTTAGTTTTTCAAGGTCAGGGTACAGACTGTGCTGCATCCATCCACACTGCCTTGTTTGTTGTTGTTGTTGTCATGGTATGATTCACTACAGTGTGAATTCTAGTTCACTAGTCTGAAAAGTAGGACTATGAGATGGGTAGTAATGTAATGAGAAGTCAGCTCTTTGCTGATGGATGTTCCCTGAGTTTGTTTGAGGAGTTTACACTGAAGGTGCCAATGATACAGTATCAGCCAAATATATTCTATAGTGAAGGAATATGGGTTCAACTTTGTAATATCTGATAAACAACATTGCTGCCCAAAATTGCTGCCCATCCATGTCAGTCTGTCTTTAATCAATGCTTTTCATTCACTTTCTGATTCTGGGCGTTGCCCTGTCACTCTAAATCAAACTGGGAATTGGTCTAAGAAATGAGAAATATGTCCTTTTAAAACAGGATGTCCTCAGTGGGACATATGTCTGTTTCTAGCTCTCACAGTATTTCATCATCACATCAGTCAGGATATTCGTCCATGACCTCCATGAATCTTTCACAGAATGTTTTTCAAAATAAAATGACAAATGATCATATCCCTAGCAGCTATTTTCCAATGTTGGTCCAGAAGGATGCATTTGAGAAGAATACTCAGCACAGACATTGACTCTCGTCATATCAAGGACATTGAGGACAAGACAGAGTCAAGTTTTTAGGTCAAACACCTTCCCCTCCCAGCCGTCTCAGATGTAATGGAAACTCGCAGTTTGATTTCCACCATGACAATCAAATGCTGGCTTCCTCCTGGAGGGTGGAGTGGGGGGAGGAAGTACGAGGAAAGTTATCAGAACTTTAGCTACCTGTCAGGGCTGTGGAAATAAATTATCGCTGTTGCTATGGTGACAGAGAGGGGAAAAATGAGTTTGAAACTCTTTGTTGGGGTCATTTTTTCTTGTGCTGTGCTCTGAGACTTGACTCCCCAGACTCAGTTATTACAAAGTGTCCTGAACCCCCTCTGGGCTCCAGACGAGCTCTTCTGCTCTGGCAATTGTCAAGGAGAAGAAGAAAAAAAAAAGACAGGGACATTTTGGCAAATTATTAAATAACCAATGCAGGCCCACAAGGCATGGATTCAGATTTTGTACTATTTTTTTTTCTGTAATTGTGAACATGTTTCCATATAATTCCATATTATATAAGTAAAACTGTGTTCTTAGAAACATACTATGCAACACAAGTAAAGTGTTTTCTTTATTTTCTTAAGCAATACATTGTACAACAAACCTACAGGAGAGTGTTTATGCATGCATCGGGGAATTACACAGCATAAAGCAATCCAGTGCACTCAAAAAGAGTGGGAGAACTAGATTTAGTCCATAACCTCAAATCACTAGCCTCATAGCAACTTTCTGCTCAGAGGCAGTAAAGGGTTAGTGAGATCTAAATGTCCTGGGTGCCTGGGTATATTTTAAGAGAGACTCACATTTTATGACACCATCTGCTAACCTCCCAGCCAGTCATATCTGTGGAGGCCCTGGAGCGAGGCATACATAATTTAGACATATCTGATTTGAATTCCATATTGATTTAGTTAGACATTGTATTGCCAAGGTAATGGGGAGAACTGACATTTTCCCCTTCTCCAAACCCAACACCCTACAGGTACTTTCAACCTCTCCTCTATGTGCCCTTCGTGTGTTCTGCTTGGGCCCTGATCAGTTTTAAATCACATTTACATTCTCAGGTGATCGTCTGCAGCATTATGTGTAAATATCTATATGATCTGATGAACAGAATATTTCCATAAAGAGTACTGCAACATTTTAGGATGTGTTCACATTCTCTAACCAACATTCCAGTGCAACAAAAACCAAGATAACTTTCATGGTGCTTCATCGAAAGACAGTTTTCTGAAGTTTTACACTAAAAAGGTTTTCAAGGGACGGTGAAATGGTACCTTGACACAATTTGATCAACTAAGTGCTGGAACCTTCCACCTTGAGGGCCTGTCTGAAACAGCAGGGGTGGGACAGAATGGTAAAGGCCTCTTTGATAAGCAGTGGCTGTCTGTGAGAACAGGCATCAACTGGAATTATCGGTGGTGGAGTGCTGACAGATTTACCATGTTCTTTCAGCATTTGAGTGTTCTTTGCTGTCTTTGAACTAATCAAGATGTGATGGGAAAGAGCCAGCGTGAGAGAGAGAGACAGAGAGAGAGAGAGAGACAGAGAGACAGAAATACAGTAGATAGATAGATTGTATTATATTGAACTGTACTGTACGTACAATACTTGCCAACGGCAGAGGAAATAATTCCTTTTATTAATGAACCCTATCCTTAGTAGGATGAAGTGATCTTTGTAGTCTCGGTAAAGATGAGAAGAAGGTCTCTCTGGGGGGTAGCAAATTTGCAGATCTGAAGATTCCATATCATTCTGAACATCAAACCCAGGAATCCCTTCTCTGTACCAGCACATGCACACAGCTTCACAGCCCTGTTCAATTAAAAGGACTGATCAATCAGCACTTTGCCAATTCCACACTAGTTCCCCCTCCACTCCCCAGCAGTCAAGGCTTTATCTCAGGAGCCTCAGGGCTGTTTAGGAGATAATTAGACATTTCAGGAATGTTTTGAGCTCAGCGGGGGGTCATTTGCAACTGTCTGGGGACGCTGGTAAACTGTCCCCTATTCTCTGTCTACTCTGTTTATTTAATCCTGCAATTGCATTTACTTCTTCGATTCACTCCACACACACAGACAAACGCACATGTGCTGCCTACAGCACTTTTGTTGTTGCCACTCCAAACCTCCTTTAGTAGCCCCCAACCCCCCCACCACCCCCCACCACCACCCCCCTATACAGCTCCCCTCTCAACCTCCAATCTAAAACCAGCAAAAAGTGGAACATTCATTTAGGTGCGGGTTTGATGTGCAGTCATTGTGAGACCCCCGTTTTCGGGGTCCTGCTGAGACTCGAATGCCATTAGAGGCGCCGGGTGGTCCTTCTCAACGATGCCGACCCTCTACTCTCAGCGCTTGGAGCAACACAGCCAATCGCATTGGCAGGGTGCTGACACCAGGGATATTGTCCTCCGCGGGTGCCACCGGCTTTAGCCTCTGCCTCACTCTCTGGAATCCAATATCTCCAGCGCTGCCACTGTTGCTTCTGCGAGTGGGAAGGTTAATACGGCTTTGTAGTCAGCCACATGCAGACCAACACTCTGTTCACTGAAACTGCTGAAAGTACTTGTGCCTGTGTGTGCAGGCTGGGGTGCCCCCTCTGTCACGGTGTTCAGCAGGGATGATTACAAGATCTCCCCTCCCAATCATTTTTCTGAGAGGGAAGGAAGTCGATCTAGTGAGCCAAACGCATGTCCAGTCGTCAATGCTGACTGATTAAGGGAAGGTCTAGCTAGCGGATGTCTTTACTGTAGGTGCATGTATGGAAAGGCAACTGACCAGTTGCCGTTATGGCAGATACAAATATATGTGTGTGATCATAAAATCCTTTACCCTCCACTACTACCTTTTTTTTACGCAATAGCTCCACTTTGTAACCGGATTACGAATATTGTATAACATTTTTCAAAGTTTCATGTGAATCACATGTTTTTCTTTCATTGACCTTTCCAGGCCTGCTGTGTATAGGTTAAGACTTTAAATGTCCTCCGGGAACAGCAGATATAACAAGCTTTGAGAAACAAGGGAAAATCGCCATGACGCTAATTACTGTCAAACAGATTCATGTATTTCCTATTCAGTAATCCCATTTATTGCACAGTCCTTTTTGCTATAAAGTTCATAACCTTTTAGGCAGCAGTTGTAGGATACTGATGCAATTTACTTTTTTATTTCTTCCATGAACTGCCCTAAAGGGCACATGATGAATGTACATTTTAGCATTTTGGAAATGTGAAGTGAGGTAACTTCAGGGGACTTTTTAATGCAATTACATTTAACTTGCACATGTTTATTTTTGTACTGCTACTTTTATTTATTACATATTTTGTTTTTCATCATATACATATTCTCAGACATTCTCACATGTTTGCCATACAGTACAGGACTTTAGCATATTCTATTCTGGTAGTTTCAGTGAGCCATTGCATTGATTTGAATCTGAATTATTTCCCTCCTCAGAATGCAAAATCATACGACTGAGCCAGGCTGTGCTTGGTTTCAGGTTATGATGTCGTAGGCATTTGATGTGAGCGTCTGCATGCCTCAGGTGGAATGCAGCACTAGATGGGTCAGGAGAGGCAGTGCAGGGCAGTGATATGGCCCAAGCAGTGATATGGCCCAGGCAGTGATATGGCCCAAGCAGTGATATGGCCCGAGCAGTGATATGGCCCAAGCAGTGATATGGCCCAGTGTGTAATCCTATGAAAGATGCAGCTCCCACACAATAGTCCCCAGCTCGTCACAATGGAATAAACAACACAAGAATGAACAATGCTGGGCCACTGGCTGATATCAATAGACGTTGTGTAAGCATCACAGCATATGGTTAGTCATCAGTCAGACAGAGAGGATAAATGTATGTCAAATTCAGCCATAGAACATTCTTGTAAATCTGTCACTTGTAGCATATAAACACTGTTCAAACCCCAGTATTTCCCAAGCCAAACGTCTGTAGGTCAATTATTTATGAAGCTGTACACCTGTCAGCACACACATTCCATTCAAGGTCAGTGATATATTTGATTCACACCCCCAAAAGCGTATTGGTTCAGAATAGCAGGTTACTTGTTCAGATATTGTAAAGAAAATAGCTAATGCAAATAAAATAAAATCTTCTTGTTCAGATATATGTGAAATTACAGAGCAACTATTTTTATAGGTTGATAGACAAATACAACTAAATATAACGTTATGGACAATTTAAAATAATGTATTTTCTGTTTTGTAGCTACAGTATATGAAATGCCATCTTATTTCTCATGTTTTTCTACTATATTGAGTGAGAAAAACACTAACACCTTGTTTATCTGCTCCACGGTTTGGCTGTAAAACCATCTCATATCATTTCAACTTTTGTGGCGCTTAACACAAATACAACATAATTGCGTCAAACAAGCAGAAATAGTATACATAAAAAATGGCTCGCTAAGACAGACCATGAATTTTTCATTTTGCCTGCGGAATGTACATGATTGCGAAAAGTAACACAATTTGGTGGCACTTAACTGGAGGATTATAGCCATCAATATTTCATGAACTAGCTCCCCCCCAAGTTAATGAAAACCTTGGATGCATGCCACAATCTGAGGCGGGGAAAATGGTACTGAAAGAATAGGATCCCATCTATTCCCAGTGCCTTCATATCTCTTAGTTAAACAATCATAGTTAAACAAACCTAACCATCTTAGACCCAGATCATACAGTAAGTGCAAACATATGAACAGTTTTAGCTAAGACCACAGCTAAAAGCTTAACAGAGTTGAGAAGATAGACCGAACATGTTGAGAAGATGAACAGTCAGTGTTGAGTAGATAGACAATAGTATCCTACCTTTGCTCTCTACTAGCAACATGGCAGCTGATGGAAACATCGTCAACCTTTCCTGGTGTCACGTGTGTAAAAAGGTGTTTGGTTTCAATCTATTTATGGGATTGTGTCAAAATACACTACCATGTAATCTAGAAACTACCTGCCTAGATTAGCTTTGATTCACAAGAGGTATGAACTGTGATCTGCCAATGAATCTCATTTGGATGTCGTGTCATGTTGTGCTCAGCCTTCCCTTCTAGACAGAATCTGAGGTAACACAGCGACACAGTGTAATAATCACAATACCTCTCCACAAATATTGGCTTCATCTCCCAAGCCCTCACAGACGACCCACAGATGTGAATAGGGAGCATAAACACTGATTGTGGATTTAGTGAATTGTGCTCCCCCAGCCGTGTCTCCTCTCGTTAGTCTTTGTTGCCTCACGTTCCTCATTTGGTCCAACCACCTCCATTTCAACGTGAGGTTTTCTTACGAGCAGCATCGGGATTATACTTTACACTGATTTAGGCTAGATTGTTTTCAGAGATCTCATTTTTGCTATCTGGGTTTAACAATGTTTGCATGCAATATCTGTCGCAAAGCTGCAAAGAAAGAAAATGGCCAACATTAAACTGGAAAGGCCCCTCTGTAAACAGACAGTTATAAATGTTGAACATTATGCTGCTTTGTTTTATTAACAAAGCATATTATTATAATGTACTGTACAGCAATGATAATATTTAGCAAATTAGGTCAGGGCACCCAGTAATGAATTTTGAGTAATTGTTTGGAAGGCCATAGAGTGTTTATAATTTACCGCTAATTCCATCACCGACCAGAGAGATATCTCCTTTCACCTCCGTCCATCAGCCTCAGGCTGGTGCATATCACTGCTAATCGAGGGCCTTCTCCGACTAGCAGCGTCAATACAAATGACTTTAATATGTGGGTCATCATTGTGTCGAACCATTGTCAAAAAGGGGAAATAGATCATTGAATTATAGCCCTTTAGTGGCACAAATTGCTCCATGCGTTTTGTTTTATTGACAGTTGGGGGCTGAGAACAAGCGATGCTAATGACATAATGTGGCGGTGATCAGCCTCTGCCCAGGCTCTTCTGCCTTCTCCTCAGACTAGCTCACGCAGACTAACGGCCTCATCTGCACTGGATCATTTCCCATCCCCTGATACACTGTAGGTTATAGCCAATTATCTCCCACGATCCATTATCGATTACAGTGTTATCTTTCTTGCATTTCTTAATCTGTTGGTGCTGGTACACAGGCTGCAGGGGGCCAAGAAGCAAATGACTAGACCACAAGAACTGGAGTTGAGATGGATGGCTGTTCATTTGCCTGTAAATGGCTGTGAGATATACAATCTACAGTTTAGTATTAGCACAGAAAAAGGACTGTGCTGATTTGCGGTGGTTGGTCTCGTAAATAGTTTCTCTAAAGTAATAACCCGGAAAAATGAATTCATCCTACCAGTTGTTTACTCTATAGTGTGCTGAAATTATTGATTGCCTCAAAGACAACAGGAAAAGAGGGTTTCAAATTTGGAATTTACAGAAGCTCAAACTGTACTTATTTTGCTGGCTCTGTGTGCTCTGTCCTTTCTTCTAGTTGGGTGAATAACTTTGGACATGAAGGACTTGGCCTCCTTTTGGACGCTTTGGAGAAGCTTCTTGAAAAGAAACAGTAAGCTTTTCTAACAACTTTCAAAGACAGCTCTTTTCATTATCTCCGCTATGCACTCGATATATTTTGACACACCACAGTCTGCATTAAATAACATCAACTTGCTTGTCTTTCTTTCAGACAAGAGAATATTGATAAAAGGAACCAGCACAAGTTGATCCAATGCCTCAAGGCCTTCATGAACAATAAGGTTTGTAAAAAAAAAAAAAAGAAAAAGGGTTTTGAATGCATGGTAGGTGTGTCCTTCAGGTGGCCAAATCTTATTGGTAATAATTTCCAGTATGAAACTAGGAATGTTTCATGAACTAAATAAAATATATATATATTTGTGTGTGTGTGTGTGTAAAGCACAGAGAGAGACAGAAGAGTGAATGAGTGTTCATTGATATATTTCACCCTTTCCTTCTTGTGTAGTTCAGGTTGTCAGGTTCCTTATCTAGCCGTGACAGGTGTTGTAATGGGACAGTAACATGAAACTAATTTGCCATTTTCAGTCCATTGTCTCCAACTCTTTAGGTAATCTTTTTTCCCTTTTCTTTTTTTTTTGGGCAGCACTGTCTCATTTCTAGAAAGTAGCACATAGTTCAAGGATGGATGAGCTATTGATATTGCTACCCTTTTACTTAATCCCCATATGTGGTCAACTCTGCCCATAACTCAAGTGGGAAGAGAGATTTAAAGGTAGAGGACTATATTTGTCCCCACAGCCTTGTCCTGAATTGGATTAATTTATCATAATCTCCATTTTCCTCTGGCCTCATTGTCCCTCCTTAAAAGAGAATTAGGGCTAACTATTACTTATATTAAGAGGTGCTTTGCATAGTTCATTTTTAACTCGCAAGTAAGTTCTCCATGAATGCAAATGCTCTCATTAAATGACACCCAATGGACTTGTTTAATTCATTTCTTTTCTCTCTCATATGTCGACAGTATGGTCTGCAAAGGATTCTGGGAGACGAGCGGAGCCTGTTGCTGCTGGCCAGGGCCATTGATCCCAAACAGACCAGCATGATGACGGAGATCGTCAAGATTCTCTCAGCAGTGTGCATCATAGGCGAAGAGAACATGTAAGTCCAGTTCTTCACACACCTGCTCCCCCCTAGGCTGTGTCCGGTCACCATTGTAATCAACCCACTTCTCTCCCTGGGAAACACAACACACTCATTTCTCGAATCAGATTACAAATACAAGTGTATTTATAGTTGGAGACAGCATTTCCAACACTGCACATCCGGGGCTCTCACATTGTGTTAGCAGCAATGGCTTTGAGATGTATTGGAGTCTGTCAGTTAACATGTTCTGATTTAGCTGTTTGGGCTGTGTAATGTATTTAAGTGTTCATGTCGTTGACCATGAACACACAGACTGGCTGACAGATTATAAATTGAATCCAGGGGAGCATTTTTTATTGTGTCTGCCACAGGGGTAGTGTAGAATAACAATGGCACTTCAAAGTTAGTCTGCATGCAGCGCCAGAACAAAAACAACCCCACAACTGATGAAGATGCTCAAATCTCAATCTCAGAGGCTCAAATGCTTCTTGCTTATCAGTTTATCAAAATTCATCTCATAGGTTAGGGATTTTGCCCCAGCTGTCTTGATATACAGTTGGCTGTTAGGATTCCTCACCTACAATTATCCATTAACCTTTTTCCTGTGAACACACACACGTGTGTAACACACCCTGTGGACTATCCCTAAGTAGGGTCCTATGGGTAGCGCGTCTGCAGAAGATCAGCGCAGCCAATCCCAGGGCTCTCTCAGAATGTGCCTTTGAGTGACACTCTAAAGAGCTGAAGCTTCACTTCCTGCCAACTCAGTCCTGACATGTATGTTTGTGACACTTCTTGAGCGAGGACATCAAGCAGGAACACAAGGGGTTAAGCTGACGAGGTTCTCTTGAGATATACAGTTTGAACTGGCTTTAAAGCAACCCAGTATATAACCCCCCGCCCCACACGCATGTCTCTATCATCATCACTGCCGTCACATAGGAAGCTGGCTGTATTTCAAACGTGTTCCAGACATCTTTGCTGCAGTTGGCAGTAGTGGGTCATCGCCCTAATCTTGAAAATCCTACACAAGGAGTTTCCCTGTTGAAATGAAAACAGCAAAGTTCATATCAAAGCTAAACTAACTCTGACCGAGGCCATCCATGATGACGACATCTCATTAAATCTACAGAGTTTGTCCCCACCGACATCAGACAGTGCCGTCCTGTTATCAAGGGACTTGTGGTTAGATGGGGAGATCCCCTGCATAGCGCCCTCTCCCCCTCCCCACGCACTGCGCTCCAGAGCCAGTCTATTTTGGAACAGGGGAGGATCATAGCCGTGGCTGGCTTGTGAGCCATCCTGCATCCCTGGGGACTGCTACGCTTCAGCACGTCCTGGATGGCAAGGGGAGAGCAGCGACAGAGATGTGGAGTGAGAGGGGGAGAGAGGGGGAGTTGGTGGTGGATGGAGAGAGAGAGTTTGGGTAGGAGAGAGAGGGAGGGAGTTGGGGGAGAATGAGAGAGAAAGAAGGGGGAGTGGTGGGGAGACAGACTGAAAGAAAGAAAAAAGGAGTCTTGCCTCGCCTTTGTTGTTGTCTCTCCTGTGTATAGCAGATGAAGGCGAGGCAGAAAATGTTGCATTTCCAGCGTGATTGTGCGTGCGAGAGAGATATAAAGTATGGTGCAACACAAATAACGGCTACATTCAATATATATTTGCCCGTTTAAACTCATTTAAACGGGCACATTTCTAGAGCTGCACCTTATTTTCAATATGTAGGACGTAGATTTTTTTTTTACTTGGCACAAACTTATTTTGTTTTAGTCTGATTGTCCAATTTGCCATGAGCCCTTGTGAGCATATTCATTTGTTTCCTCAAACAATAGGTGTTTCAAACCTTTCCTTGACATCAAATTGCATTCCAGAATTTACAATTCTTTGTGCCCATAGATTACGTCATCAAAACAATTTTTTCTTCTAGCATTTACAAAGTGAACAGCAAAGCAGCTATATTACATTACCTATAAATGACAGTGTTGCAGACAGTCTGGCCCTCAAGGTTGGGTCACTGCTAAATATCTGGCCAAGGACTGAGGCGAAAGGAGGCGATAGACGGGGTCAACGTTGAAATAGCAATTCCATGTCCTGTTGCTGGGACAGTGAAAGTGTTTGCTGACTTTCTCTCGGCATCCTGTCTTCTTTTTTTTCCCCTCAGCTTGGAAAAGATCCTGGCTGCCATGACGATTGCAGCAGAGAGGAATAACAAGGAGAGATTTGCTCCGATAGTGGAGGGACTGGAGAACCACGAGGCACAGCAGCTCCAGGTCAACACGCACACACACACACACACACACACACACACACACACACAAACATACACACACATGCACAAACACAAACACACACACAGAGGGCTAACCCCTGGATGAAAAGATTTTCCCCAATGCACAATGCCCATCACACACATTCTCAGAATATGTAATTGCATCGCTTTTCATTTCACCGGATAATTGAAAGTTATGGCTCAATGGTCAAACACAATGACTGTCAAACCGTAGCATAGCTTGTGGTTACTGTGGTGACAGATGCAGTGAACATCAACTGGACCACTTTTATAGGTACTTGTCATCTACAACGATGAAGTTGGTTCAGCTGTGGGGAACACAATGTTTTACATATCGTATCTATGCACAGTAAGCAATCGAAAAGTCAAGTCACTGGAGCTATTCCTTGTGCAATGAACGGAATTATTCAGCTCTATTTGGTGTCATTCACACAAATGGCCTCTTGTCTTCAGGGCCGGTGCTTGATATTAGAGGCCAGGTTGAAATTGACAGCTCTGTCACTCTGGGGTAAATTGTAGCTGAGCCTCTGTCGACTCATACAGACATCCCCTCAGCCTCCCCTACTGGCTCCTTGTCCGCTTGTCAACCCCCGGCACCTATGGTGTGTGACGAGAGCCGACCACCAGCTATTTGAATGTTCCAGGTGTGCCTCCTGCCTTAATCATCTGCACCTGCTAGCTGTACTGAAACCTGTATGTGAGAGGACACTGGAAATAACATGACGGGGAGAGAGATGTTGTCTTCCTGGGATTTCATTTTCCCTCTTTATGTGTCATTGTTTTGTTTTTTCTTCTTCTGCCTCGTAACAAACATTTTTCCTGCTTTTTCTTTGTGGGGTTGAGTTGGGTCTCTGAGGACTCGGCAGGAAAGGGCAACCATGCAGCAATGCACCTGTCTATTTCTGCTGTTTTTCATCACCCTCTAACACCTTCTCATTTTATTCTACCTTCCATGATATGTGGTTGTTTTCTTTCTTTTCTTTCTTGTTCTTGCCTGTAAACAAAACTTAGTCAAAATACTTTTCCAATTTGGGAATTTGGGAAGTGATTTGGAGTGTAATAGGGCCTGTTTAAGGAAGTGTAGAAAGGAAAAAAAAGCAAGATGGAGAGGGAGAGAACGTGAGGGAGGGATGGAACCCTTTTGATTGCAAGGCCTTGTTTTCCTCCTGTAAAAATTGCAGCTAATGAAAAGAACCGGTGCTAATTGTGAAGTAAATTAAAATACCTTGCTGATGCAGAAGGTTCAAAGGAATTAAACACTTTTTTTCCCCGCTTCCAAACCTGTGATGGGTTGCAGAGCTTGACTCTGCTAATGTGATTAAAATGTGTTTTTGCCGCGGTTCAGGCGTTGCTCCGCCACAGAGTGAAAGCCGGCATCCCAACTTTAAACTGTCCCAGCAGTGCCACTTTTAATTACTCTGTAAGAACCCTCCCATGGCAGCGCTGCAGCTTGCGTGGAGCATTAGCTCGCCACGTTTGACGTAGCAAAACCTTGCATACAGCCAACACCAAAACAACCTCATCCATGACACCAAAAATGGCTTCACAAACATGGCTTAGGTGAGTTGGCAGCCACTGATTGCACAACGTATCGGTGTGCAAGAGGAGAGACGATGCCATTGCTCCGTACCTCCGTTGGCCTTATCCATTCAACCAGACTCCACAGCTTTGCCACATCTGAGGAAAGATGGAAGTCAGCAGAACACAGTGAAGTTGTAGAAGTTTTGGAGGGAGGATTCCTGCTCTGTGAGTCTCTGGAGGGTACAACGTCATGCTTCAGTGGCCAGCTCTGACTCCAGGCCTCTCCAGACCCCACTGAAGCATGCAGAGGTCTGCTGTGTATCTGGGGCCTGACACCATTGGCATACACTCCAGCCTCCAGCCACGTCCTGTGGGTCGGCTTGGATGGTGCAGAGACAGACAGACAGGCAGGGAGAGAAGCCTTGGAGTGGTTCTCCAGTGCTCTGTAGGCCCAGTAGGCCTGGCCCATATGTCTGTGTACAGAGTCCCCATTAGCACTGACATGTTCTTATGAAGCATAACAACACGTTCTCTGACTCCAAAGGATTAATACAAACCTGTTCAATTTCACTGTCCTGCGGCTACTGAAAGGGAATAAAACACACAAAAAACAAACCAGTGCTGTTGCTTCCAGATGGCTATTATTCCCCTCTGCCAGGCAGATCCCCCACTAGCTGTATCCTCTCAGGCTATGGGTTGGGTATTAAAGGACAATGAAAGAAATACCGATACATTAAGATAGTGTGTGTGTGTGTTTGTTTGTGATTCTGTTTGTGTCTTTTTGTGTCCATTTTTTGTCTTCTTTTGTGCATGCATGTGTGTGCCTGAGTGCGTGTGTGTGTGTGTGTTTATGGGACATGTGACTGTCTGTGTGTGTGTGCTTTCACATGTGCAGAAAGAAACACTTACAGCAGGAACCAGTGTGGAAAAACAAGCCAGTGACTGCATCCCTACGGCCGTTAATAAAAGATGCAGGCCAAAATGAATGCCAGGGTCGGGCTTTTGAAGGACTACTTTTCACTTGTCGATCACAGGAATGCTTCAGCTTCTTATTGATCTGCTGTCAGAGGAACACTCCGTCATGTCCTAAAGCTCCTCCCTGGAGCCACATTACAACCCGTTAAGACCCATCAGCTCTTTCCCTTCCCCTCCGCCTCCCCCGAGCCACCGCCCAAATCCAATAAATCTATGTAAAATGTACATGTGGTTGTTGCATTTCCTGGACGTTTGGCGTTCACTCTTCTCAGCTCCGTAGACCCTATTTTTTAATTCTCTTTCTGCACAAACATAACATTTCGGGGTCCTCAAAACACACACATTTGACACAGATTCCATGGACATGTTTAATTTAACACCCCTTGAAAAAGTACAGAACATGCTTTGAAGGATAATGACCACATCATGCCCACATTTCACTAGCAGCCCAATACAATTCATCACCATACTGATTCATGCTTTTGCCATGAATCCATTTCATGTAGCTTCTTTTCTTCTGTGTGTGTGTGTGTGCGTGTGCGTGTGCGTGTGTATGATGTGGTGCCTACCACAGGTGGCCTGTATGCAGCTCATCAACGCCTTGGTCACTTCCCCCGACGATCTGGACTTCAGGATACATTTGCGCAACGAGTTCCTGCGCTGCGGCCTCAAGAAAATTCTACCGGTGAGTCACACAAGGCACATGGCCGTCTCCTCCCCATATTTCTCCTTCTTTCAAATCACTACCTTCAGCAAAACGGGATTACAGACTATGTCTCCTTAATGCCTCCCCCTAAACCCTCTCCCATGTAACCTCTACACTGTATTACAGAGATACAGATACAGATAGAGAGCCAGGCAGAGAGATGGGGCAGATTGAGCTCCTGTTATTACCAGCGCGCTGTAGCTCACCTCACCGTGTGGCACCACATCACTGATCACAGTTGTCTCCTGAGCAGTATTATCAATCAGTGGGCCAGATCTGCGCTTACGCAAACGAGCCCGACTCATCATTGACGGCCTCGTTTGGGGAGGGAAAGACCCACCACGTGTTAATAAGTCTCTCTGACGGCTGTCCTTGATTATGGCTGTCATTAGTTTAATCATCTTCATCTCTGCCCCCCGATATGACAGGGATCCAGTCTAGTTGTTTATGAATGTCACATTTATGGCCCCTTTGTTTAAACTAGGGACACCTGCTTTCAAACTAGGTGTTGAGGCTAGAAGGTAAAAACAACCCGCGTCGGTTAGGAATATAAACTGAACCAGCTCCAGAGAGTGAAAAAAAGGGTTTCTTTCTGTGACCCCTAATCCTTGAGAGAGTGAGATTCGGCCATTTCCTTCCGTCTGCGATTGAGGCCCAAATCCCTGCTCTGAACTGGTGTTTCCTAAGACAGATGGCGAGCCTGGAGAGCATCACTCTGATTGATAGCTGCAGAAACTGGGTTACATTTGGGCTGGGTGGTGTCTGTAAACTCCCATGGCAGTGATTCATTGTGAAGTTGTAAAGTGCACCATTACAGCCCCTGGTGGAGGCAGAGCAGGTGTGTAGGAGTAGGGGAATCTGGGAAATCTGGGGGGGGGGGGGGGTCTAGCTTCTGTGCACCAGTTGCTGTGTTTATCCCACAAAGTAGTGTGCAGTATGGTACGCAAATAAAGCTCACGTCAGCTGGTGCGTCATGGTGACTTGGTGAGGTTGGAGGCATGTGCGTAGGTCACTCTAAACACCACAAACTAGGTCAGACATTTCTTTATCAAATAAACACCACTATGTCCCAGCGCTCTTCAATGCAAGTACCTGGAACCAGTGCCATGATTGGATCCCGAATTCTAGGCAGTTCCCTTTTGTCGTCCCATATCTCTTTCCTCTCTTTGCATTCCAGGAGTTGAAAGAGACAGAGGAGTTGGACATTCAGCTGAAGGTATTCAATGAGAACAAGGAGGAGGACTCCATTGAGCTGTCCCACCGCCTAGATGACATCCGGGCCGAGATGGAATATCCTTTTGTCCGCCCCCACGCGGATGGCGGCCCAGAGAATGGCTGCGGGAGATGGAGTATATTGTGTGGGCTTTGCCGAGCGCTGTGAAAAAGCCTTCAACGCGAGGTTCATTAGAGAAGGATTTAAGGATCCATAGTGCAATCTCCAGCCCTATCTCTCACCTGGTAAACTAGGTAAACAACCCTATCCTCGCCCTCTTCCTCCTCTCTCATCTTCCCCCTCCTCCTCCTCCTCCCACACTCACAGTTCCTCACAGTTCTTTATCTTTCAAGTTCAACTCAAGCCTAGCTGATGTAAGACACATGGGCTTATCACACGGCGAGTCTTCTTGTCAACTCTCAGCTTGCATTGTTAGTTGTTTTCCAGCTTGTTTTTCAGAGCCAGGTGACGCACTTGGCGTTGGGCTTAGTTTGTTCCATACTTTGCTCTTTGAGTTGGTAGTCCAAAGTGCCCTCCCCCCTCATCATCACCATCCAGCGAGCTGCAAACTTGAGTCGTTTGCACAGTGATCCTCGTACGAGGCCAGAGTTGGAGCCCGGCTCCAGTATCCTTGGCCAGGTGGCTAAATAATTCAGAACTCTTGGCCGAGGACACGTGTTGAAGGCTGACATTGCGGGCGGACGTCGCAGGCCCTGACACTGTTTTACAGATGTTCACTCCAAAAACCTTTGTCTCCTCAAATCCCACAGCACTAGAAAATCAGGTAGTGACTGGCTGGCTGAGTGACAGCTCCTGTTGATGCTCCGAGAGAAGGAGGAGGGGGGACAAGAATAGCGCACCTGGATTAATGATGTGCTTGAGCAGGTTCACAAATGAGAGGGCCCAATGTTTGTTTCCAAGGACAATGTGGTATTGATCTGTGAGTGGTGTGCATGATGTGAATGCCCTAGCTCCCATAGGCCCACTGCCTACTAAATGTTGACACACTCCCTCTTTCTCTCTCTTTCTTTCTTTCTTTTTTTTTCTCTCTCTCTCTCTCTCTCTCTCTCTCTCTCTCTCTCTCTCTCTCTCTCTCTCTCTCTCTCTCTCTCTCTCTCTCTCTCTCTCTCTCTCTCTCTAAGTCTCTCTGTCTCTCTGTCTTTCTCTCTCTCTCTCTCTCTCTCTCTCTCTCTCTCTCTCTCTCTCTCTCTCTCTCTCTCTGTCTGTCTGTCTGTCTGTCTCTCTCTCTCTCTGTCTCTCTCTCTCTCACACATACACACACTCCTGTTTCCCAGTCCCTCCATATGCAGTTTGTTTCCCTGTCTGCCTTATGAATATTAACACAGCAAGCCTTGTCTCCTGTGTGTCCGGTCCAGGTTTGGGTGCTGGAGAGGTGACTCCAGGCCAATCATGAATATTAATGTCCTGTGGAATTGTGATTGATTGACCCTACCACTGACTGCTCTACACCTCACCTCACTGCAGCTCATGTTTATTCATAGACCACAGCTCCACATGGATAGCAATAAACCGGTAAAGAGGGATAGAAAAGAAAGAAACAAGATGAAAGAATGGCGACCCATTGGATTAGCATTGTTCTATCGAGTTTTCATTTCTGTAGCTTACTGATAAATGGAGCTACTTGGACACTTTCCCAGGCTTGGCTTCTACTTATGTCTCCTTCAATGCTGTTGTGGCGAGACTATAATTGCATCTCTCTGCCTTGGTAATTCTCATTGGTCTCATCCAGGCTAATACAAGGGATACACAATGCTACTTCAGAGGAGCTTGTACTCCCCCCTGCACCCTCCTGAATGTGATATGGGAGAATTGTTTTAATTACAGAGTTGGTCAGAGTTAATTGGAAAATGTCAAACAGTGTTAAAAAGGATTGATCAGCTTTGATGGCAGTGGACATGGATCACGGGGTTGTGGGGGGATAAGTGTTAGAAGGAGCATGTTCTAAAAGCATGTTATGCAAGTATGTGGTTATGTTTGGAAGGTATATGGTAAATTGGATTGTGGTGGCACTAATCTAAAGCTCAGTCAAGGCTTTAGGTTAATGGGGCCTTTTAAAGGCCTGGCTTTAAACAAGAACCAAAAAACGTCCTTTTGTTCATTACAGGCCATTCACAGAGAAACGTGAATGAGCTTAGCTGCAGAGAGTGTGACAGAGGTTGGATAGTGTCCCTCCCTGGCCATAAATATTTCAGTAGACATTGTCAAAACCCAGACTAGCTGCGTATTATGACGGCAATCAATTTTTTATCTGTCCCAGCTTGATGTGGTGCCACCACCTACTCTGTTGCTGGTTTCCTGCATGTGTGTGCTGGATGGTGTGTGCTCTCATGATGAATAACCATGGGAGGACCCTCCTTTCTCAAGCAAACAGTCTAAATAAGCCCTGCAAGCTATTTGTTTTCCTGTCTTTAACGCCGTTTTTAGGGTCCACTGTTTTGGGTTGCCAGCGGGACTTAAGTAAATATCAAAGGCATCCTTGATTATTAGATGAAATTCTAATAATTCTAATTTTGGGGGGGGGGGATACAAACCAAACACTGAAGTCTCTGGCTTGATATGTTGTTGAATCCAATCCACTACTATGTACTATTATAAATTAGATTTAAAAACAGTTCTGATCTCAATATAGTTTTTTTTTCTCTCTACAGTACACTTTCAATATCTGAGAAATTGACTGCTACATGTAAGAGCTGTGACAGCTTAGGATCGTTTTAGAAAACAACTAGCCAGCAATCCTTCTCTCTGCCTCGGACATAATCGTAAAAGTAAAAGAAAAAAGGCAAAAACATGAAAACTGGGAAAGAAAGACGATGACTTCTATTTGATTCAACATCTATTTTAGACATGAAAAGCTATCAGTCCCTTTCCTTGGGGAGTGAAGTTGTTGGACACATAATCAATACCTTTTGCAACTTTAAGAACATTCTTTTCTTGTCCATGGACAAGCCAAGTTCAATCTCGAGACTGAATTTCAGCAATATTTCACAGTTGATGGATCTCAGTTTCACGATTTTCCCTTAAACTATTCAAAGCAATGGACTTTTTATGTGATTAATTTCTTTCACCTTTAAAGGTGCAGATTGACAGGTAAGCCAGAGGGAATCTGCTTTATTGCCAATTCATCCTCAAGTTAGCTGTTTACTTTCCAGCAAGTCCCTGAAGGCAAACGATGAGAGGAACCATCAACGCAGTGTTTGTTTCACACAATGACGCCTGTCGGAAACTTTTGATTGAGGAGGAAACGATTGAAAAACAAACACTGCAGATGTAGGGAATGATTCAGGTATTTAAAATATGATGCACGATGATACAATGTCGAGAGCCATAAAGCTGTCCTCTCTTTCCAGTGTGTTTTGTGTATACTGTTTCTTGATTTGACATTACCCCAATGAGATGTTAGTGGCCTTAACCCTCTTCTGCACTGACATGAATGAGGTTTACCACCTCCTTTCCAACATGGTGAAAGACACAGGCTCCGAGACCTACTTCCTGTCAATCCTCCAACACCTGCTGCTCATCAGGAACGACTACTATGTCAGGTAAGCAGGCCCAGATATTCTGAAATGTTTTTCAAAAGAAGTTACCTGAGGCTGTGTTAACCATGCATGTGTAAAAGGGGTCCAGTCCTCGTACTAATGCTTACTTTAGCGGGCTGTGAGAGTCGAAGCGCTGTCGCATTAAAATAAGGCTCTTTTAACGCCGACTGACTTAAAGGAAAGAGAGAAAGAAAAAATAAATAACTGCAAGGACATTCTTTCTTCTTTGTCATCCCATACAACCGAACATGCATTTGACCTCAAGGTTGGAAATGTGGCATGACCCTCAAAAAAAAGATTTCCTAGTGGGAGCTATCCTCAAAATCCTGCAATCTTCCCCATACATGCTTTCATGTCCACCATCACTTAGCATGGTAGGTGTTCAGATGAGGAGGGGCAGGTCACAAGCCATCTCAGCATGAAAGATGGACAGGACCCTTCGTCAATGCATCTCTCTGACTGTAACCACCGCAACCCGAGATCTTCTCTGTCAGAGTAGATGAGATATGCGGACACGTTATTTTGTAATTTAAAATGATGACTTTTTATTATTCAATGTGCCGCCCCGCACTGTGCTCTGCCTAAACAGTGTAAATATGTCAATCTCAGCAGAGAGGATTGGGTTCCTCTGAACGTGAATGACAGTGATCAGTTCACCGCTGTGTCAGTCCTTTTGCAGGAATCAAATATTTAGAAAAAGGAGAGACGAGAGAGAGGATGGAAGGGAGGAAGAAGACAACTTAACCATAGACAAGTTGCTGCTCGCTGGGAGTAATGAATAATGCATTCTTCATCGTGTTGGAGAAAGTAAGAAATGGAAAACACATTAGCCAACAGTCGTACAGCAAAGTCCACCTCAGCACGGCTGTCTCTGTGTTCGCCCTCCTCTGACGCTGGGGTCTCTCTCCAACACTGACATTCCCCAAAAGATCACTGCATGCTCATTAAATATGAATGGGCTTATTAAATATATGCTTTCAAATACATATTTCCAGAGTGTGCTGATACAAGCGTGGCACAGACACCAGCAGGCACACAAGCAGATTCACAACATCCCGCTGTTGCGCTTGGGGCATCTGGTGCAACATTCTATATACGGCCTCCTTTAATGCATCAGAACCATCTTGCACTCTTTGAACAGGAATATCTTTTTATGTTCCAAATGGGATTGGGTTGGTGGGAAGTGGTATGACTATAATTTGAGATTAAAGCGAGGCCCTTAAGATCATTTTGGTCTTTGATGACCCCATCTTGGTGGAGCTGCGGCCGGGCGGAGGTGTGAGTGTCGTGCGTGGGGGTGTCAGCCTGTCAGCCTGTCGGGCCACATCAGCATTGGGAGGCTGGCCCGTCCATAGGTGTGTGAAACGGCCCTGTGATCAAAGGGGCGGCTAAATGAGATATGCCCATGTCAATATCCCTGCCGAACGGAGGACTTTGAATCAAAGGTGCCCCTTTTAAAGTTGAAACACGTGCCTGCCACTCTGATTCAACCCGGTGAAACTCTGGATCCACACGACAAGACGCCCGTCACGTCGGTGATGCGGGACGCCTTTGAGGAACGCCGCTCGGAACCGCCGCGCGTCGTCACTGCCACCCTACCACCCCTCCCCAAGGGTTGGTTTTTATTTGGGATGATTAATCTGCGAGCAAGCGCATACCATAACTAATGGGAACACATGAAACCCCAGTAAATATAGAGCAGATCTCCTCTTTTGGAGGGGGGCGATATGGGGATTAGGGCTCGCTATGTGGAGCAGAGCTGGATCAGGGGCTGCTGTGAGGGCTGAGGGCTGGGACCATGGAGGGGAGGGAAGGTGCCAGATTGAGGGAGGAGGAGCAGCAGGAGGAGGAGGAGGAAGGGGACTGGTGCTGGGGACAAATGCTGGCTTCTGGAGCCGGGCTCTGCCCGCTATGCTCCCTTGTTCTAGAGAGGTCTGACAGTTCTGGGTCACTCCTTCCCTCCCTCCCCAGCTATCTAGGCTCGGTGGCGATGGCGAGGGCTGGGGGATGCTGGGAAAATAGGGCGGCTTATGGAGATAATGATGTGGTCTACATCGGTGACAGTCATAAGCCCGTTGCCACGGCACTAAGCCACACGGGGCGACCGCGGTCTCTGTCGCAAGCCCACTCCCTCGCCTCGAGTGGGCCACGGCAGCCGACGAAATACATTTCCGTTCCTATTCGCTTGTCCTCGCTTTAGGAAACAGTGTGTTTTAAAGGAAGATCTGTGGTGACATGTCTTGGCTCTGGATGCTCTGCTTTTGTTTTTCCGTTTATGATATGATATGGCTGGCCCGCATTAGAGGCAACAATTACTAATTCCCTGTCATTAGATATGAAGGCTTGACTCCTCTCTGTGTTTCAGGGCTGTTAGCTAGTTGTACTCCACATAAATATACACTTTACACTTTAACCGCGTTCTTTTAATTATGAAAACCTGTCTGAGACACAATGTAGTTGCTAACAGCAATTCATCTATTTTAACCACATCAATACCCGTGCCCCTTGTCCCTGTCCAAAGCCAACAGAAAAGCAGGATTTTAAACAGCCTTTGATTTCCTTATCTGCATACAGCCTTGTTATGATCCTGGACTTCTGAGGCGTCCTGCCTCGAAACACAGAGCAGCACTGAGAAGCTCTGGTTTGGCGGAAAAGGCCAGGAATAAATTAGAGCACATCAAATCTGACTTCCACAGATTGCCTGAGCTCTAAATATAGGGCTCTCTCTCTTTGGGGCAGGGGGTGTACAACAACATATGGGGGTACATTAGAATCAGTGAGAGCAGCGTCCTGTCGTGGATTGTCAGTAGCTATTTGTAGATTTATTAGACTGTTTATTCAGCCGCACTCTTAATACCTCACTCACACTTACTGAACGATGCAGTGCAGTAGTGTTATCTTTGCGTTTCCCCCAGGCTTTCCAACAAACCCTCCTTCTACATTCACACCTGCCCTAAAGGAGTATTCCTTCCTTTAAATAAGTTTACCCATCTGAAAGTACGATAATTACAGGTAATTCGTCTACCTTCCTGTAACTCTAACCTGTACTGATTCACATTCATTTGGCGAATCCAGGATTTAACTAGCGTTGACCGGGAGCAAGTGACAAATTATCCTTTACCTCAAGTGCGGATTTTGAGGCGACATTTCCTCGGATCGGTCCCACATCATTAAATTCCAGACTCCGCTGGCTCGGGGGAACAGGAAGCAGAGATGAGACATTTCTAGTGGGGAAAATTGCGTATCTGCTGGCACCATTCAAGGTCATGCTTGGAACATTATTATTTGCCACTACGGAGCTCAGCTTAAGTTGACATTGTATTTGCTAAATGTCACTCGCAATTAAAGTTGATAATATAACTGGGAAAAGGTCAGGCTCCAAACTGTGTGGCGGAACAGGAGTCCCAGGCCGATTCAGATGCGCTGAGGGCCGAAAACATCGAACACAACGTCAGTCACACTCCTTACAAAGAGACATGTTTTCCCCCGCCATTGTGCTTTTAATGACACACATTACACTGATTAGATTAGCATTTCCAGCCTTTATGGCTGCCCTTAATTGGCAAAGATGATTGCAAATTAGGCGAGGGGGCACGGTGGCCTCGGCCTCAGCGAGTCACCTTGAAATGGACAGAGTCATTATTAATATCCCGATTTCATGATCGTGGTAAAGCAAGTGATCAAATTAATTGTGTCTTTCTTATCCAGAACCTTTCAGGGATGGCATTTTGTGACCTCAAGGTTGGGCATGAGGGTCATTTGTAGAACACCTTTCTAGTTTGTGCCGCTCATATCTTACCAGGGTCTTAATAGTGCTGTGTTCCTTGACTTCTTAGGCCGCAGTACTACAAGGTGATAGAAGAATGTGTGTCTCAGGTGGTACTCCATCGCAGCGGCATGGACCCAGACTTTGGATACAGGGAGAGATTGGACGTCGACTTCACCCACCTAATAGGTAGGCTCCATTACTGCATTGCACATTCTGAAATGATCTCATCCACAGCACGACTGCTGAAAGACCGGCACCACAATACCACTCTCTAACCACAGCTAGGAAACAAAATCCAAATAGACAACTATTTAGTAATATAGCCAAAGCTGTGATACAACAGTATACAATTCATATTTCTCTCTGTCAATTTCAATCATCGTCACTTTTTTTCTCTCTCGAAACTACAGGGGTGGGGAGGATCAGTCGTGTTACAAAATATATTGTAATATCCTGCGCTCCCTCTCATCATCTTCCTGTTAGCCCCTGAGATTCCTCTCAGTAACACCTGCAGTTGCTTGACATATAAGATAAGGTAGTCTAATTATGCATACATAATGCATTCTCTGTGGGAAGACTATAGCACATCATGTCTCATCATAAAATGGAGAAGAATTAACTGCTTTTTCATGCAGTTAGGGCATTATATTAGCTGTGTCTCATGAATCATACAGAAACAAGGTCTATTTGCTCTAAATTTGATATGCAGTCATTCATTACCTCTAATAGAGAACAATTAATACATCTTTGTTAATTGTTTTTTATTGTTTTTCATTTTACACTATTGTGTCACTAACATTTCTGAGCCAACAAAGTCTCATTAAAAGTTTCCAAGCCTATCCATGAAGTAATACACATTCAGCATTAGATGTTTTCTCTTTGCTCTGCTTTAATGAGTTGAATAACAACGATTCAGGTTGTTTTTGTTAAAATCACATTGGCAACCTGCAGAACAGAATTTCTATCTCCCAGGGGATACGTCAAGACAGAAATAAGGAACGACAGGTGTTTTTTCCCCTCTTCTTCTGCTCATTTCCTTCGTCTCACATAATTCCTTCCGTGGTTGAAAATTCACATCCACTCAAACCAGGGATTTGAAATAGGCCGTTAACCACGTAGACAGCAACTGATCTGCACTTCATGATTGCTCACGGTGAGGGATGCCTCCGGGTGTTGTGTCTTCCAGATCAGTGTGTGGATAAAGCCAAGGTGGATGAGAGTGAGCAGAAGGCTGCTGAATTCTCCAAAAAGGTGAGGAATTCATCATTCCTTTACCCCTATTGGTATGCCCCCTCCCCTCTTTTCTTTCCTGAGCTTCCAGACAAGCTATTGATTTGCATGCCCCGATCAATAGCTGGCAGCGAAGCTACATGATCTGTATCTGTATTACAAGAATCGATGCGCCAACGTACACTTTGATGTTTGTACGATGCGGAGGGTCACAAGTTAAGATATGTACAGACACTGTTCATCGCCCTTTTATCTAATCTGTGATGACCAAGCAGCACCTTTTTAATGTTGATGTACTTGATGCTAAATAAATGATGTACGGTTCCTAGTTCACGTCACAGCCTCTGAGAGACACTGGTACCCAAAAGCGGGGCAATCTGCCTTCAGACTGCTGTCTACCACCATAGAGCATTGGTTTGATGCTGCAGCCATCCCCACCCTACTCTGCTGTGACTCACAGACCTGTGTCAGATGAAAAGGCACCCTAGCCCACTTTGAGGCCTCCTCAGACAGTAGCAACACCCCCACATCGGCCCCAGCACCCCTGGCACTGTGTGGGGACATCTGAGGAGGTCTGGGTGTGCGCGGAATGAAAGCCAGGTTCCCTCCTGCTGCGGCAGTGAAAACATTGTCCTGACACTGGTGGATTTACACAAAGGTTAGGCCTATCACCACACATGAAAGCCAGACCCAAAACACAGACAGAGGACCATGGGGTAGGGCTCCACGAGCTATCATTAGACCCCAGCCACCGGTGTTTGAGACGGGCTGTACTGGTGTTGACGTTCCCTGTGGTTGACTGTCGTCTCGCGACGCACCACCACTGACCACTGTGTGTGTGTGTGTTGCAGTTCGATGAGGAGTTCAGCGCACGGCAGGAGGCCCAAGCCGAGGCTCAGAAGAAGGAGGAGAAAATCAAAGAGTTGGAGGGTCAGATTCGTACCCTGCAGTCACAGGTAAACCCCACGCGAGAAGAACGGGGGGGGGGGGGGGGTCATCCATCTATTCAAACACCTTTTAGCTTTTTCTGTTCAATATTATCGATTTAGACAGAAGCATTTTGGTACAGGAAGTATTCCTTTCTCTCTCTCTTCAAACATCAAGCTTAAAGCCCCACATGGATCACGTCATTAGAAAGTGGACCTTACAAGTTGTTATTGAAAGCCATCATGGCCGGCACTAATATGGTTGTTAGGAGGAGTACTTTTTGGTTAATTTGGTCAAATTGAAACCCTTCCACCCCAAGCACGGATGCAATATTGCTCTAAGTGGGTATTTTCAGCCATGCAAGAGCGTTTGATTTAATAAAGGGTCAATCTCCTTTTTAAAATGTAGGATTTGATATTGGTAAATTTCTCCATCGCAGCCTGTTCTATGCAATTCTATCAGCACAGGGATGGATTGCCTTTCTCTTCTGGCCCTCGCACCACCATCTTTTACCAGAGCAAACCTCTTCAACCACAGCACAGCAAATGACTGCTATTTCCTCCTTAACCCAATTTGACACACTTTAGTGCTGCCTAGGGACAAAAGAGCATTTTGCTTCACTGCTTACTGGATTTAATAGAAGCCAATGCTGAGAGGAGCTATAGAATCCATACCAGAGATGATCCTTTCGAAACCAAATATTCGGCCAGTACATAAGTCCATTCTCTTCCCCATTTCTCTGTCTCCTTGTCTACCAGTACATGTAGCTTTGTGTTCTGGACTGTTCCCAAAGAGCAGTTGCTTTCATTAAGGTTCATGGCTGCCCCTGGCAACCCTTTGTTCCTCAGTTCTTCATCGAATGTGGAGGGAAGCATTAGCGGCAAGGTTTGGCCCCCATCCTGGCCAACACCGAGTCCCCCCCGTCCCTCCCTCTTATGCCCTCTCTCCCCGTCCAGACTTCACTTAATTTGTGTGCAGTCCTTACTCTCCCTCTTCATCTGCCTGAGTGCCGTGTCACCACTCGTTACCTGCTCCCTCGGCCAAACTCGTTCATCACTCGCTCAGCACTCCAACGACTGCCCGGCCGCACGCACATATTCATGAGGCCATCACAGTGGCCATGGTGGCACTCCACCTCCTCCCCTCTCATCACTCTCTATCATCCCCTCTTTTTCGATGCTCTGTCTCTCCAACCCTCCTCTTTCTCTTCCTCTCCTCACTGCAGTGAGCACATCAAGGCATCGTCTGCTTACTTGCGTTCTCTCGGTGGATTGTGTGTGTGTGCGTGTGCATGTGTGTTTTTTTAAAGCTTTCTTCCCATAAACTCCCCCCCCCCTCCCTCCCTCCCTCCACACACATACACCCACACATACCCAGCAGGCCTGGGTCTTTTGAAGCCAGGCTGTTTGTGGTGCATTAACAGGTAGTATAGTGCAGGAAAGCCCTTGAGAGGCGGACCTCTTCATCCTGTGCTCCTCTGAATGCTCCTTCAAAGACCCGCTGCTGCTGGTGCGTTTCACATCAACAGACATGTGCCTCGATGGAGAAAGGCGAGCTAACAGGAAGCTAGCGTCTATAGGGCTGTGAGCGCATCGGCATAGCACAGTGGGTAATTTGGCATGGCTAAAATCGAGTTTAAACACACGTTGCGATGCACACTAGAAACACTTTTCACCCAATTACAGCTTTTATTCCACTTGTTCCTGGAAGTGGTTCTCTCAATGACTTGCATATTGGCTCCAGCAGCAACACAAACCTGTAGTGAATTTGATCTATTTTGGCTTTGGGTCCAACATCATATTTTGTCACTTGTTAAATCACTATCATGTAGCCCATTTAGATAATTTAGCGAGTTAGGATTTCAAATTGTCAAAGATGGCATTTGTCTGTAGCAACTATAACGCAAGTATCAAATAAAAAAGGTTTTTCAATTATACCATAGCCTTTAATGTACAGAGTTGTTAAACACCTCTCACAGGGACACCTTCTGATTCCTATTTTTCCCATTTTCCTCCAGAGCACCAAACCTTTAAATCCATGTGAAGACACTCAGTTTGTTCATCAAAGCTCCCCGCACCGCATCTGGAATTTTATTGAATATGAATGAAGTGTAAACTGCTCATCTTGTCGACAGAACTCTCCCAGATATAAGAGCATGGGAGTCTCCTCGCCCCTGCTTCACACCTTGTCAGTGAACCCAGGCATTTAATGAGCCTCTGTCTCAGGCAGCGTTGGCATTATAACAAGCAGGCCGTTTGATGTGTCTGTTTGATTATCCTCCTGATCTGATGGAGCACAGGTTTTCCCTGTAAACATCGACAAGACACAATAAAATTGCAACAAATGGAACTGTTCCACCCGCCCCCTAACCCTTGCTTACCCATCTGTGCTGGATGAGGAGGAAGAGGAGGTGGAGATGGAGGGAGGTAATCGTAGAATTGGCTCAGGCTGGAATGAATAATGTAAAACTGCGTTGTTACCTCAAAGCACTCTGTGTGCCATCCCATTAATCGGTTTTAACAACCTGGCGGTCATGGAGCTGACCCAGCACAGCCCAGAGTCTGGATGGAGGCATTGCAGACCTCTCTCTCTCTCTTTCTTTTGCTCTCTCTCACTACCGGTCTTCCTGCTGCTCTCTCTCATTACTGCGTCGAGCTGAACAGGTAATGACAGTGTAGCGCTCACAATGCGCTCGTTGCTGCCATGTGTTCACTGCCATTGCCATGAGTTACAGCCAAGCAGTTCACCAGCACAAATGTAGTCGCAGTTAACATGCTCGCCGGGGGCATTTTGATAGGTTATTAACGGGCAGCACTGTGCTAACATGTGCTGGAACATGTCGTTATTGCACAGCCCTACAAATGAACCTGTCTGAAGTGTAGTAATAAACTCACCCCAGCCATGTCCCGGGAAAAGTTGGGCCTTGCGGGTGAAGGTTTTGAATATAGAGATCCAGTCCAGAGGGTGAAGCGTAAACAAAAAGTTTCCCTTCAAATTGGCACTCTATGGCCTCTTTTTAAAACTCGCGCAAAATGGAATTCCTTTTTTGGTCTGCACCATGGACGTTTCCATCTCCTTTCCATTAAACATGTTAAATATTTAATTCTCCTCAGTCCACAGCAACGCTGGTTCTGTAGGAATGAATCTGTATCATACGTTACAGCAGCTGCCGACAATGTAGCCAGCCATGCCCTCGCTCCTGTTGAAGCTTTTCTTTTTTCTTTTTTGCGAGGTCACACAGAGGGAAATATCAAAGCACATAATATGCTGTATTAAAGTACATTTCTTCGTATAAAACCCAGTACTTCGCGAGAGAGAGAGAGAGAGAGAGAGAGAGAGAGAGAGAGAGAGAGAGAGAGAGAGAGAGAGAGAGAGAGAGAGAGAGAGAGAGAGAGAGAGAGAGAGAGAGAGAGAGAGAGAGAGAGAGAGAGGTGGCCATCAAAAAGACTAGTGTAAGAGTGAGAATTGCTGTGGCGTGAAACACCATGTGGAACCACAGTAGGGCTGCTGAGAGCCTTGTGTTTGAACATAACTATCTTCCACTGTGTCATTCTCACCCCGGGGTCAATGATGTGATAGTTAATAGATTGCACTGGTTACAGTTTAGAAGGATTATGATTCAACAATGTTTAGGTTGTGTTATGATGTTAACATACAGTCACACATATTCTGTGAATATGCACATACTCCAATGGTGCTTCAAGCTAATATCTTGCTTTGTCTCTAACACTAATACCTTCTGTAGCACACTCTGCTGCTCTAACTTGTGTCTGTGTTTGGTGTACTGGAATCAATGTACTAGTATTCTGTATCTTTGTCTTCCTAACTTACCTCTGTGTGTACATTTCTGTTGCTTTCTGTGCTTGTCCCTCTGTTTGTTGTGTGTGTTTGTGTGTGTGTGTGTGTTATTGTGCTGTCTGTCCAGTTAACTAGTGAGAAACACAAGCTCAAAGAGGCTCAGAAACTCATCAGGGAAACTGAGGCCAAGGTGGGTGTCTCCTGTGCTTATGTGTCCCTCTCTCCACCCTGCCTGCATGCCTGGAAATAATACTGCCCGGGAAATCTTCAAATAAATCTACAGAAAGTTGTATACAACATAAATGGTTAATCAGATGCCAGCATCATATCAAAATATCGGCACCAATGAAATTAAATTTTTGTCAGTAAACACTTTCTGACCGAATACCTCCATTGCTCATTAACGATAATATATGGGTGGAATCTTTAATTGTATGAAAGTCCTAGTTAATTACCAGCCAGTCTGACCCCCTTGTTGATTCCTCAACACTGTGAATATCACAGTAGAGGACTTAGATTTCATATCAGCCCACTCTGCTTCGCTAATCACTGCTCCAGATGAGGCTAGGGAGATGGCTCGCTGCCAAAAAGCCATTAGGACAACCAGCCTACCTCCACTCACCTCACTATGACCCCCAGCAAGCAGTGATCCCAGCCTAGGCTGTTACTGGGAAAGCGTAGCCAAAACAACTGTTACTATGAAAGCCCAGCCAAAACAACTGTGAGCTTCAGACATGCTTATGAGAGGAGAGGTGAACCAGTCCCAACAAGAAACAGCCAACACCCGAAACACCAGAAACAAAGCTATGTTGCTATGTGAAGCCAGAAGCTTGGGTTGCTGGCTGGCTGGGGGCAAGGTAGTTTGAGTTTTGATCTGGGGACCGAGGGTGTGAAGAGTATCAGATTGCTCAGATCCCTGGGGTGGGGCTTAATACTAGGCCTGATTAGCATTCTTTAGACACTGCAGGGCCCAGTGCGATGAGAGAACAAAAAGGTGTTAGGGAAAGAGACAGACAGACAGAGATGGGCGAGAAGGAGCGAAAGAGAATGAGATGGAGAGGCAAGAGAGAGACAGAGTGGGGGGGGGGGGGGGGGGGGGGGGCAAGAGAGAGGAAGCCTGTGAGTGGGGTCTTCTGAATGCGGCAACGATGGCACTCTAATTTAGCAGCTAATTTGCTGCCATTCTCTTGTATTAATCTTAAAAGAGAAAATGGGCCACGACGGGCCGGAGATTGACAGACGTATAATCATTGGACGGGGGCTTTCGTCGAGAGGCTCAGGGCTGCCGGTCTCAAATGCTCCTCACGATACACCTTTTTAATTTCCTTCCTAATAAACAATCGGCTGATGGCATTGTGTAATCAAACACTTTGTAATGCCTTTAAAGATGAGACCAGTCACATATTACCCACGTAATCAAGAGAGCAGGGGGAAGGCCACTTGGAAGGGAATTGGTTTCGGAAATGAGAAACTTGCTCGCAGTCAGTGTTATTGGAAAAGTGCTGGGCAACTTTTCCGAATAAAGGCCCCTAATCTAAACTAAAGGTCACACCCTATCTATGCTATGGCACCTCTAATTCTTCTATCTGCATATGTTTTGTCTCTTAACAGTCTTTCACGACTGTTATCAAGGATTATATAAAAAGAAAAAGAAAAATGTTTATACTGTCAAGCCCCTTGATAGGGTAGATGTGTCCAGGTCTGGCTCTTATCAGTAATGGGTTTAATTCACTCCTGTCTGCTGCCTAATAGCCTGTCTTTGCCAGAATCTTTCATCTGGACTTTAGCATGCTGTGGCAACATTTCTTATCTTTCTGTAAAACCATGGGCGACCCTCTCCTG